>NW_021833680.1:12500-25000 GCF_006345805.1 Octopus sinensis
GCGCAAGTATCTATGTGTTGGCTGAAAGTTATTTTTCTGTCTTGGGGAATTTTTATCTGGGATCTGTGCAGGGCCATTCTTTTACGCAAACTATTTTTTGTTTGGCCTATGTACTGCTCTTGACACCCAGAGCAGGTTAGTGTGTATATCAGGTTCTCCGAAGCACATGTGAAGTTGCTTTTCACTGTAAACCGTTGTCCCTGTTTGAAGGAGAACTCTGATTTCTCAATTAGATAATCGCATATCCCGCAATTGGGTCTTCCACATTTTTTTACTGTCGGCTTCTATGTTGAAGAGTGTATTCGGGCTTGTGTTAGGAGACTTTTCATAGATTTAGGCTGTCTCTTGCTTTTTATGATCGTGTGTGTTTGGAGGATTGTGTTCATTCTGTGGTCTTTTTTTAGGAGGGGTATGTTGTGGAGGATGGTGCCGAAGGCTTCATTGTTGAGAGGGTTGTGTGTGGAGATGTATGGTAAGGCTTTTGGTCGTAAGTTTTTCTTTGATTTGGGATGTCTCAGTTCCTGGATGTTAAGTTGAAGCATGTTAAGTTGAATGCACATGTCAATAAGTGAAGGTGGGTAGTTCCTGGTGATAAGGGTATCTTTTAATTCTTGTAGTCGTGTGTCTCTGGTGTTTGCATTAGAAACTATAGTGCATATCCTTTTTGCTAGATTGAAGGGGATATTCATCCTGGTGTGTCTGGGGTGGCATGAATTGAATGGAAGATATTGCTTAGAATCTGTAGGCTTATAATATATGTCTGTTTCTATTACATTATTAGTTTTCTTAATGAGGATATCGAGGAAGGGGAGTTGTTGCTGGCTATATTCCATCGTGAATTGGATGTTTACGTTCAGTCCGTTTAAAATTTCTTGGAGTTCTTTGAGTTTCTCTATATTTTCATGCCAAAGAATGAAACAGTCATCTAGATATCTCTTCCAGTTGTTTTCTATGTTGATGGAGAAAGGGCTGCCATATCTTTCTAGAACCTTACGATACAGACTGATCTCTAGATATCCTATGACTAGGTTGGCAAAGGAGGGGGCCATTCGTGTACCCATCGCAGTCCCCGATTTTTGTCGGTAGAAGTTGTCTTTGAAGGCGAAGAAGTTATTTTCCAGGATGAATTTAACCCCTTCTGTCACGAATTCTTTTTTGATGCGATGTGGGAGTTCGTTGGCGTGATTCTCTAGCCAGAATTGGATTGCCTCTAGTCCTAGGTTGTGGGGGATATTGGAGTAGAGGTTGACTACATCGAAGGATACCAGTATGGTGTTTTTGTTTATAGTATTCGGTAGGTGATTGAGCATATCCAAGTCGTCCCTTATATAGCTTTTGACATGTTTGAGGAGTGGTTTTAATAGGGTGTCTAAAAAGTTACTGAGGCGGTGGGTTTCGCATGCGGGACCTGCTATTATGGGTCTCGAAGGTTGGAGATGATGTACAAGTATTATATATTAAAAGAAATGAGGTACTCAGAAATTCGGATGGTTTTATATTTACAGATATTTATTTGTATATAACATGTTTTTATACATCATATAACTTAGATCATATATCAAATATTAGCGCTTTCTCCCATTCTAGTGGGGTTTTCACATCGAACTGATACATACATACATATATGTATGTATGTATGCGTGCGCATATATATATATAGTTATAAACATATAATACACTCGTAAGTCATACGTACACAAAAATATAAAAATGATAGATACATACATACATACATACATACATACATACATACATACATACATACATACATATACGCTCACGTGTATTTGTGTATCTGTCCATATGTATGTATGGATTCAGGTATGTATGTATGTATGTATTTATGTATGTATATATGTATGTACCTACGATATTTGCTTCACGTGAAAATCAGGTCAGATTGCGAAGATAAGTCAAAATAAATATGTTTACAAGCCTTAATTTATGTCTATACTCTGTTTATATAGCGATTACAATTTCTTATTATCATTACACGCCCCAATTATATCTTAATTATATTCTCCGTTGAGCATTTGCCTTCGTTTCATAGATAAGATGCAGAGTGCATATTAATAACTATCCACACCGTGCATATGGCGATTTATTATCGGCTGCCAGATATCGTCTGCACGTAACAGTAAACAATTTGTTTGCTGAAATTATAAACAAGAGCTTTTGATTTCTTGTTAGATTCATTAGTTTGGGGTAGGTTTTGTCTGAGAAGCACAGTGATGTCGAAACCAGGGGTTTTCCCAGAGTCCATTGCACTTATGAATCGAGTGTGGCGAGCTGGCAGAAACGTTAGCACGTCGGGCGAAATGCGTAGCCGTATTTCGTCTGCCGTTACGTTCCGAGTTCAAATTCCGCCGAGGTCGACTTTGCCTTTCATCCTTTCGGGGTCGATAAATTAAGTACCAGTTACGCACTGGAGTCAATTATCTCATACGTACTTCTAATTGCGTCTTCCATGCTGCTATTTGCCTCATCCATGCTTCTAATTGTCTCTTCCATGATTCAAATTGCCTCTTCCATGCTTTTAATTGTCTCATTCATGCTTCTAATTGCCTTTTCCATGCTGCTACTTGCCTCATCCATGATTCTGATTGCCTCATCCATGCTTCTGATTGCCTCCGTTATGTTTCTAATTGCCTCATCCATACTTCTAATTGCTTCATCCATGCTTCTATTTGCCTCATCCATGCTTCAAATTGCCTTATCCATGTTTCTAATTGCCTTATACAGGCTTCTAATTACCTCATCCATCTTCTAATTGCCTCCGCCATACATCTAATTGCTTCATCCATGCTTCTAATTGCCTCATTCATGTTTCTAATAGCCTCATCCATGCTTCTAATTGCCTCTTCCATGCTTCTAATTGTGTCATCCATGCATCGAATTGCCTCAGCCATACTTCTAATTCTCCCTTCCATGCTTCTAATTGCCTGATCCATGCATTCAATTGCCGCTTCCATGCTTTTAATTGCCTCATCCAAGCCTCTGATTGCCTCATTCATGCTTCTCATTACCTTATCTGTGCTCCTAATTGTCTCATCCATGCTTCTAATTGTCCCTTCCATGCTTCTAAGTGTGTTGTGTCATCCATGTCTCTAATTGCGTCAGGCATGCTTCTAAATGCCTCATCCATGTTTCTAATTCTCCCATTCATGCTTCGAATTGCCTGATCCATGCTTCTAATTGCCTCATCCATGCTTTTAAGTGCCTCTACCATGCTTCTAATTGCCTCTTCCATGCTTGTAATTGCCTCACCCCTACTTATAATTGCTTCATCTATGATTCTAATTGCCTCATCAATGCTTCAAATTCCCTTATCCATGCTTCTATTTCTCTCATCCATGCTTCTAATTTTCTCATCCATGCTTCTAGTTGCCAAATCCAGGCTTCCAATTGACTCACCCATGCTTCTTAATGTCTCATCCATGCTTCTAATTGCCTCTTCCGTGCTTCTGATTGCCTCATTCATACTTCTAATCTCCCCTTCCGTGCTTGTAATTGTGTCATCCATGCTTCTCATTGCGTCAGGCATGCTTCTAAATGGCTCAGCCATGCTTCTAATTCTCTCATCCATGCATCTAATTGCCTGATCCATGCTTGCAATTGCCTCTTACATGCTTCTAATTGTCTCATCCATTCTTCTAATTGCCACTTACATGCTTCCAATTGCCTCATTCATACGTCTAATTGCCTCTTCCATGCTTCTAATTGTGACATCCATTCTTCTAATTGCATCAGGAATGCATCCGAATGCCTCATCCATGCTACTAATTCTCTCATCCATGCATCTAATTGCCTGATCCATGTTTGCAATTCCCTCATCCATGCTTCTCATTGCCTTATCCATGCTTCTAATTCTCTCATCCATGCTTCTAATTCCCTCATCCATGATTCTAATTCCCTCATCCATGCATCGCATTACCTGATCCATGCTTGCAATTGCCTTTTCCATGCTTCTGATTGCGTCAGGCATGATTCTAAATGCCTCATCCATGCTTCTAAATGCCTCATACGTGCTTCTAATTGTCTCATCCATGCTTCTAATTTTCTTATGCATGCTCAGAATTGCCTGATCCATGATTCTAATTGCCTCTTCCATGCTTCTAAATGCCTCATACGTGCTTCTAATTCTCTCATCCATGCATCTAATTGCCTGAGCCATACTTGCAATTGCCTCATCCGTCCTTCCAATTGCCTATTCCAAGCTTTTAATTCCCTCATCCATGCTTCTTATTGCCTCATCCATTCTTCTAATTGCCCCATCCATGCCTTTATTTGCCACATCCATGCATCTATTTGACTAACCCATGCTTCTTTATGTCTCATCCATGATTCTAATTGCCTCTTCCATGCTTCTAATTGTGTCATCCATGCTTCTCATTGCGTCAGGCATGCTTCTAAATGTCTCATCCATGCATATCATTGCCTGATCCATGCTTGCGATTTACTCTCCCATTGTTCTAATTGCGTCAGGCATGCTTCTAATTGCCTCATCTATGTGTCTTATTCCCTCATCCATGCTTCTAATTGTCTAATCCATGTTCTAAACCTCTTATCCATGCCTAGAATTGCCTGCTCCATGATTCTAATTGCCTCTTCCCTGCTTCTAAGTGCATCTTCCATGCTTGTATTTGCACTAATCCATTTTTCTAATTGCCTCTTACATGCTTCTAACTGCCCCATTCTTACTTCTAATTGCCTCTTCCATGCTTCTAATTGCGTTAGGCATGCTTCTAAATGCTTCCGCCATGCTTCTAATTGCTTCTAATTCTCTCCTCCATGCTCAGAATTGCCTGATCCATGATTCTAATTGCCTCATCCATGCTTCTAATTGTCTCATCCATTCTTCTAATTGCCTCTTACATGCTTCTAATTGTGACATCCATTCTTCTAATTGCGTATGGGCATGCATCTAAATGCCTCATCCATGCTTCTAGTTCTCTCATCCATGCTTCTCATTCTCTTATCCAATCTTGGAATTGCCTGCTCCATGATTCTTATTGCCGCTTCCATGCTTCTGATTGCCTCATCCATTGTTTCATCCATTCTTCTAGTTGCCTCTTACATGCTTCTAAATGCTTCATTCATCCTTCTAATTGCCTCATCCATGCTTCTAATTGTATCATTCATGGATATCATTGCCTGATCCATGCTTGCAATTGTCTCCTCCATGCGTCTAATTGCGTTAGGCATGCTCCTAAATGCCTCATCCATGCTTCTAATTCTCTCATCCATGCATCTATTTGAGCCATGCTTGCAATTGCCTCATCCGTGCTTCTAATTTCCTTTTCCATGCTTCTAATTCCCTCATCCATGCTTCTGATTGCCTTATCCATGCTTTCAATTGCCCTATCAATGCTTCTAATTGCCACATCCATGCTTCTAATTGCCTCTTCCATGCTTCTAATTGCCTCATTCATACTTCTAATCGCCCCTTCCATGCTTCGAAATTGTGTCATCCATGCTTCTCATTGCGTCAGGCATTCTTCTAATTCTCTCATCCATGCATCTAATTGCCTGATCCATGCTTGCAATTGCCTCTCCCATGCTTCTATTTGCGTCAGGCATTCATCTAATTGCCTCATCTATGCTTCTACGTCCCTCATCCATGCTTCTAATTGTCTCATGCTTCTAATTGCCCCATTCATACTTCTAATTGCCTCTTCCAGGCTTTTAATTGTGACATCCATTCTTCCAATTGCGTCAGGCATGTTTCCAAATGCCTAATCCATGCTTCTAATTAACTCATCCATGCTACTAATTCTCTCATCCATGCATCAAATTGCCTGATCCATGTTTGCAATATCCTCTTCCATGCTGCTAATTGCCTCATCCATGACTCTGATTTCCTTGTTGGTCTTCTAATTGCCTCTTCCATGCTTCTAATTGCCTCATCCATGCTTCTAATTGTCTCATGCACTCTTCTAATTGCCTCTTACATGTTTCTAATTGCCCCATTCATACTTCTAATTGCCTCTTCCATGCTTCTAATTGTGACATCCATTCTTCCAATTGAGTGAGGCATGCATCTAAATGCGTCATCCATTCTTCTAAGTGTCTCATCCATTCTTGATCTATGCTTGCAATTGCCTTTTCCTTGTTTCTACTTGCGTCAGGTATGTTTCCAAACGCCTCATCCATGCTTCGAATTCTCTCATCCATGCTACTAATTCTCTCATCCATGCCTGATCCATATTTGCAATTACCTCATCCATGCCTCTGATTTCCTTATTGATGCTCCTATTTGCCTCATCCATGTTTTTAGCTGTCTCATGCATGATTGTAATTGCCTCAGCCATGCTTCTAATTCCCTCATCCATGCTTAGAATTGCCTAATCCATGATTCTAATTGTGTCAGCCATGCTTCTCATTCCGTCAGGCATGATTCTATATCCATGCTTCTAATTCTCTCATCCATTCATCTAATTTCCTGGTCCATGCTTTCAATTGCCCCTTCCATGCTTCTAATTGCATCAGGCATGCTTCTATATCCATGCTTCTAATTCTCTCATCCATGCATCTAATTGCCTGATCCATGTTTGCAATTGCCGGATTCATGCTTCTCATTGCCTCATCCATGCCTCTGATTTCCTTATTCAGGCTCCTAATTGCCTTATTCAGGCTCCTAATTGCCTAATCCATGTTTCTAATTGTCTCACCCATGCCTAATCCATGTTTCTAATTGCCTCATCCATGCTTATAATTGTGACATCCATTCTTCTAATTGCATCAGGTATGCATCTAAATGCCTCATCCATGCATCTAATTGTCTCATCCATGCATGTAATTGCTTGATCGATGCATGCAATTGCCGCTTCCATGCTCCTAATTGCGTCAGGAATGTTTACAAATGCCTCATCCATGCTACTATTTCTCTCATCCATGAATCTAATGGCCTGCTCCATGCTTCTAATTCTCTCATCCACAACCATGATTCTAATTGCCTCATCCATGCTTCTAGTTGCCGCTTCCATGCTTCTAATTGCCTCTTCCATGCTTCTAATTTTTTCATCCATGCATAATTGACTGATCCATGCTTGCAATTGCCTCATCCGTGCTTCTAATTGCCCCTTCTATGCTTCTAATTCTCTCATCCATGCATTTAATTGCCTGATCCATGCTTCTTATTTCGTCAGGCATGCTTCTAAATGCCTTATCCATGCTTCTAACTGTCTCATCCATGCTTCTAATTGTCTGATACATGCTTCTAAATCTCTTATCCATGCTTAGAATTGCCTGCTCCATGATTCTAGTTGCATCTTCAATGCTTCTAATTGCCTCTTCCATGTTTCTAATTGCCTCTTCTATGTTTCTAATTGCCTCATCCATGCTTCTAATTGCCTGATCCATGTTTGCAATTGCCTCTACCATGCTTCTAATTGCCTCATCCATGCCTCTAATTTCCTTATTGATGCTCCTAATTGCCTTATCCATGCTCCTAATTACCGCATCCATGCTTCTAGTTGCCTCATCCATGCTTCTAATTGCCTCATCCATGCCTCCAATTTGCCTCATCCATGCTTCTAATTGCCTCATCCACGCCTCTATTTGACACATCCATGCTTCTAATTGACTCACCCATTCTTCTTAACGTCTCATCTACGATTCTAATTGCCACTTCCATGCTTCTCATTGCGTCAGGCATGCTTCTGAATGCCTCATCCATGCTTCTAATTCTCTCACCCATGTATCTAATTGTCTGATCCATGATTGTAATTGCCCCTTCCATGCTTCTAATTACGTCAGGCATGCTTCTATATGCTTCATCCATGCTTCTAATTCTTTTATCCATGCTTAGAATTGCCTGCTCCATGCTTCTAATTGCCTCTTCCATGCTTCTAATTGTCTCATCCATGCTTCTAATTCTCTAATGCCCCCATTCATACTTCTAATTGTCGCGTCCATTTTTCTAATTGCCTCTTACATGATTCTAATTGCCTTATCCATGCTTCTATTTGTCACATCAATTCTTCTAACTGCCTCATCCATGCATCTAATTGCCTGATAGATACTTGCAAATGCCGCTTCCATGATTCTAATTGTGCCAGGCATGTTTCCAAATGCCTCATCCATGCTACTAATTCTCTCATCCATGAATCTCATTGCCTGATCCATGCTTGCAATTGCCTCTTCCATGCTTCTAAATGCGTCAGTCATGCTTCTAAGTGCCTCATCCATGTTTGCAATTGCCTGATCCATGCTTCTTATTGCCTCATCCATGCCTCTGATTTCCTTATTCAAGCTTTTAATTGCCTTATCCATGCTCCTAATTGCCTCATCCATGATTCCAATTGCCTCTTCCATGCTTCTAATCGCCTCATCCATGATTCTAATTTTCTCTTCCATGCTTCTATCTGCCTCTTCTATTACGTACTGTCCCTTCACAGCCGTTCTTTGCGTCCAAAATACAATATATTCCTCCACCGTACTATGGAGTGAGTCTCTCTTAGGAATGTTTCTTGACGTATGAAAAAATCTGACCTTCCAGCTCTTGTTGGAGCATAAACGGCCACCACTCTAAAGACGTTTTCTTCGTTGCCGTTCATGTCCAGGACCACGAAGTTACTGTCCAGGTCCAATAAAATTGTCTGTGCTTGAAGACCTAAAGGCTTTCGGAATAACAGTGACACTCTGTTACCTGATCCCAATATACAACGAAGCGAGAATATCTCATAGTCGACGAAAATGGGTGCTAGCGCTTTCGCTCCTGAAATCCTCGTTTCACTGATGGCTGCCTCATTTATGTCGAGCGGCCTCAGATGCTTGTTGTTTTGGTTGAGTGGTAGGAGAAGAAAGGCTTCTCCAGTAAACTTGTGGAGTAGAGGAGCTCTTACTGAATCTTCCAATATCCTTCCGATAATAATAATAATAATAATAATAATAATAATAATAATAATAATAATAATAATAATAATAATAATAATAAAGATAACAACAATGATAATAATAATAAATGCCCGGATGCAGTTCCAGACAGTGGCTCTCATGGCTTCTGATCTTAACTGATTAGAAGTGTTAGCATGTACATATTTTGCCTTGGTATAAAAGATGGGTTACAGCTAATAATCTGCTCAGTACCACAGATTTGCTTGTCAGTTGTTTGACCTAAACCAGTTGAGCACGTCCCTTAGTGGCTGATGATAGCAGAAGTAGTGGAGGACCATCATAGCCATGTGCTGAGAAGAATTCTTCAAGGTTTGAATAATTCACTTTTGGAAACATGAGTGTTTCGTTCAACATCCTTAAACAACCCTTATTCAGGGACCTGAGCGGCATGGGCTACTAGACCTGAAGAAAATTTTAACTGGGCCCCACCTGCAAGGTTTTGCGTTGTTTATCTTGATATGAGATCACCATGTCGCGCACATATGGTTGTGACGCATGTGCCTGACGTGCCCTTATCAGACGGGAAGTCATGATGGGTATATTGGGCTTCGTATATTTGTACCCTAGTGTCACTTTGAAAGCATGCACTGCTCTCTCACTCAATATAATAATAATGATAATAATAATAATAATAATAATAATAATAATAATAAGAAGAAGAAGAAGAAGAAGAAGAAGAAGAAGAAGAAGAAGAAAAGCAATTACTAATACTACTTTTATTATACTAATGCTGTTAGAACAAACATCACTTTTAACAAATAGTGTGTGCACGTGCGCGCGCGCGATTCTGTATGTGGGTGTGGTGATTTGCGTTCCTATAAATATGAACCTTGGTAACAATTTCACTGTCTCCTGTAACTTTTGAATGCTGTCTGTTTCTCTGAAGACAAACACACTGCCGTCTGATCCTGCGCATTGCATTCAGCTTTATATGTACGTATACACAGCGCACGCATACCACACATATACTTATATTTATATATAGTATGTTTGTGTATATATGTGTGTGTATATATATATATATATATATATATATACGCATACATTTGTGTATATATATATATACATATATATATGTGGATGTATGTATATTTACATATACCCACATATATGCGTATATATATATATATATATATGCATATATATACGTCATGTGTATTTATGTATAAATTTATATACGTATCAGTTATATAAATATATGTATGTATATACACATGCACTCACGCACACACAAAGACGCTTAAACAAAATAGCTATATATACACACAAACACACGTACGTACACACACACATACATACATACATGCATAAATACATATATATATATATATTCTCTTGTACGTATATGTATATGCACATACATAGATATCAATATATGCATGTATGTTTATGTGTGTATGAGTGTGTTCGTGTATACATGTACAGATGCACACACGAATACGCACGCGCACAATGACAGCCATTACAAGAATAACAAGTCCCAAGTTAAACAATGACAACAACAAAACAAAAGAGGAAACAACAACAATCAGAAAACAAAACTATGCAATTGCATCAAAATTACACCGGTGGCATTGTAGTAGTAGTAGTAGTAGTAGTAGTAGTAGTAGTAGTAGTTGTTGTAGTAGTAGTAGTAGTAGTAGTAGTAGTAGTAGTAGTAGTAGTAGTAGTAGTTGTAGTAGTAGTAGTAGTTGTATTAGTAGTAGTAGTAGTAGTAGTTGTAGTAGTAGTAGTAGTAGTAGTAGTAGTAGTAGTAGTAGTGGTAGTAATAGTGGTGGTGGTGGTGGTGGTTGTATTAACCGTAACAGCAGAGGAAGAAGTGGCGGTGTTGGTGGTTGTTGATGTAGTAATAGTGATGGTTCTAGTAGTAGTAGTGCTGGTGGTGGTGTACAAGTAGTAGTAGCAGTAGTAGTAGTAGTGCTGGTGGTACAAGTAGTAGTAGTAGTGATGATGGTGGTAGTTGTAGTATTAACCGTAACAGCAGAGGAAGAAGTGGCGGTGTTGGTGGTAGTTCAGGTAGTAATAGTGATGGTTCTAGTAGTAGTGGTAGTGGTAGTAGTAGTAGTAGTAGTAGAGTAGCAGCAGCAATAGTGGTGGTAGTGGTGTACAAGTAGTAGTAGTAGCAATAGTGGTGGTGGTGGTACACGTAGTAGTAGTAGTAGTGGTGGTAGTGTACAAGTAGTAGTAGTAGTAGTAGTAGTAGTAGTAGTATTGTAAGGACGACGACAGCGATGGTAACTGCAACAACTTGAATTCGCAGAACAAAAGCAAAAAAAACACAAAATAAAAAAGAATTCAACAAAACTACTTCAGCAATAACTACGACTACCATACAACAGAAACATCATCATAATCATCATCATCACCGCCTCCTACACCACCACCACCACCACCACCTTTATCATCATCATCATCATCACAGTACCACCACAACTACAACCACCTTCATCATCTCCACCACCACCACCACCACAACTACCATCACCGCCTTCATCGTCATCATTATCGCCTCAACAACGTAGAAAGAAAGCTTACGACAAACAACAAAAATGGCTGCCTTCTTCTGTCGGCTGCAGAGTATGTCTTAATGGCTGCCTGAAGCATTGGCAGACGATAAACAAGAATACAATGCAATCAATTGCTACTGGAATTAAATAAACACAGCGAATTGTATAATTTCTGTTCGCTGATTAAATTTTAAATATGAACGACAAAATATTTTCTATTTCATCTCTTTTCGCCATTTTTCTCTTTCTTGTCTTGTCTTGTTTTATCTATTTGTATTTTCATTTGGTTTTGTTTGTCTTTTCTCTAAATTTGTTGTATTATTTTTTTATCTCTGTCTTTTGTTTCTTCGTTATTTCAGAAACTATCCAATCTTGTTCTATTTTTCGTTTTATTTACTTTATTTTGCTTCGTTTATTTTGCTTGGCTTTTGCTTGTTATTATTATTATCATTATTATTATTATTCATTATATCTTGTATTTTGTATGTATATTTTTCTTTTTGTTTGTTGGTTTTCTTTTTTTTTACCCTGAACAAGCGGCAGGAATAGATTGGTAATTGGATGTTGCTATCATGGCAGCCAAACGTAGAAGAACAAGAGAAAAAGCAATGAAAACATTGCTTTCATGTTTGCTCTGAAAACACGGCAGTAAGAAAGATTGATGTTGGAACCTTTTAGTTTGGTAATTATAGACAAATTATTAGTGCAACGTTTCTGCTTACTTGAAGAGATGATAAAATAGGAAGTAATAAATATTTGCTTTAGATTTTGTGGGTCGGATCCAAACATGTTTTATTACTTAGAGCAGAAATGGTTTATTGCAGAGAGAGAAAGAGAGAAAAAGAGAGAAAGATACAGAGGGAGAGGGAGAGAGACAGACAGACAGAGAGAAGATAGTGAAAGAGTGAGAAGAAAGAGAAGATTTGTTTTTGTTTTTGTGACTTGTTTTGTTTCTTTTATTGTTGGTGTTTGTTGCTGCGCAAATTTTAAGAAACCGTATTTATTTCATAAACCCTGATATTGAATGAATTAACATTCCTAATAGAGATTCCGATTATTTCCTAAGAATACATAAAGGTATTAGAGGATGTTATT
>NW_021833680.1:32500-56398 GCF_006345805.1 Octopus sinensis
GTATGTGAGCATACATGCATAATGTATGTGTGTATGTGAGCGTGACCCTCACATTTTCATCTTTATTAGACTTGTCTACACTTAAATACACTTTCCATTCAAGGCATTTTGGTGCATATCCGGTCCTTGAAATTACTCTCTTCCTGTACGGTCTTTGTAAGAACCATTTCTTTTCGTTTAGAGAAACTAATACCAACAAATTTACATGTGTAATTACTTACTAAACGTCTTCCATATTGCATTCAACTTAATATCATTTATTTCCAGCAATGGTGGAATTAGTTATATGATATGTTGTGGTAATGAGTATCTGTAGGTGCAGGAGTGACTGTGGGGCAAGATGTCTGCGGCCCGACAGTGCGGGGAAGAAGTTTCGGGTTCAGTCTCACTGCGTAGCATTTCGGACAAATGTCTTCTACTGTAGCCTTGAAAGTGGATTTGGAATGCAGAAACTGAAAGAAGCCTCTCATGTGTGTGTGTGTGTGTGTGTCTGTGCGTGCGTATGTGTGTGCCATTTTGCTTGTCCCACCCCATTACTTAACAACCGGTGTTAGATTGTTTACGTCCTCGTGATTTAGCGGTTCGGCAAAAACGACCAACACACACACACATACACACACACACAGCGGGATGTCATTGGTCACTATCACTCTGTAACGTCTGACATTGACAGACAATCAATAATGTCTTACCTACAGTGTCACAATTGTCTGGCCTTAGCTGTTACACTAGAGTGTCTGGTGTCACTAGGTAACCACTGTAATACATTACTTCATTTTTTCACGAAAATATCTGACCTTGATTGCCTCACGCTAGTATCTGACCATAGCACTTTCACTCTACCCCCTGACCTTGACTCTCATTCTTGTCTAATTTTTTTGACTGGCTCGCTCTAGTGTCTGACTTTGACTGTCCCTCTATAGTGTATGTCATTCATGCCCCTACTGTAGTGTCTGACCCTCATTGCATCACTACAGTGTCTGACCTTCACCATACTATTATAATATTTGACCTTGACCCTCTTACTAAAGTGTCTCACCTTTACTGGATCCTATAAAGGAGCTGTTGAGGTAGCAGACTACGAAACACGGTTGTAATTCCCCACTAACGTTCAGCAACCCGTCACAATGCCTAACCTTGATCCTCCCACTACAGCACCCTTCCTCGTCTACTATGATAGACCTTCACTCTGTTTTGTCTGATCTTGACAGCCCCACTGTAATCTGTGACTTTGACTTTTTCACTATATTGTTTGATAATGACTGTCCCACAATAATAGTGTCTGAACTTGTCTGTCACACAATAGTGTCTCATCCTCCTTGCGTCTCTATAATATTTTACCTTGATCCTCTCACTGAAATATTTCTCTTTCACCGCCCCACTCGAGTGTCTGGCCACGAATATCACGCTCTAGTATCTGTTCTTCACTGTCCCATATAACATCTGACCTTGATTCTTTCATTCAGTGCCCTACCTTCACCTGTCTGCTAGGATTGACCTTCATTCTATCATTAGTGTCTGTGCTTCATTTTCTCTTTACAATGTTTGACTTTGACTGACCATCTTGAATGTCTGTCCTTCAAAACCCCCTATAAGCTGTAACCAATGCCGTCCCTGTGTATGTGTGTGAGTACATGATTGTGTAAGCGCTTGTTTGTGCGTGAATGTTAGTGCGTCTGAATGAATGCGTGTGTACATGTATATGTATATTGCACTGCGTGTGTGTCAGATCAAAATGTCTGACATTTACTATCCCGCTGCAGTGTCTTACCGTCATTGTCAGATTATAATAGCTGAACTTCGACTTTCCACTATGACGTATGTCCTTCACTGTTCCGACCTTCTCTCTCCCAAAGTTCCGACTTTCACACTCCTGTTCTGACCTTCAGAATCCCAATGTTGTGTGTGACCTTTGCAATGACGTTACATCTGAAAGTCAGTACTCGACAATAAAGTGTCACTGGCACTACCTTACTCTGCGTTGGTTGGGTCATGCCCTCCGTCGTCAGCCAGGAGAATTCATCTACGAAGCAATTGTTCCAGCTCCCCTTCAGGGTTGGCGAAAGCGATGTGGTGGACAACGAAAAACCTGGCTGATGATGGTCAAGGCTGATCTGGAACCCAACCTAGACCCCCATATCTATGGTGTTCACCGCTGGAATAAGGGGTGGTTTGAGATCACGCGGTCGTTAGCCTTAAATCGCCAGGCCTGGTCGGCGTTTGTGAGAGATGCAGCATTGAGGATAAATGAAGCCAGCTCAACCCACCCCGGGTGAACTACCTTACTATAATGTCTTACTTCGACTATCTCAATGTAATACCAGACTTTAGCCACCCGCTGTAACGTCTCGTTTTGACTGTGTCACTAAAGTGTTCACCATAACTGTTTCAACGTAGTATCTGTCCTTGAGCATACCACTAGAGTGTCTGGCTCTATCTCATTATAGTGTCTGACCTAGACCGTCCCACTATAGGGTTTGATCTTGACTATACGACTAGAGAATCTGACCCTGGTCGTTCCTCTATAGTGTCTGACATTCACAGACCGCTATAGTGTCTGATCATGATAGTAGAACTATAATGCCTGGCCTTCACTATCCCACTATAGTATACCACCTTGATTGTCATAGAATTCTGTCTGACCATGATTGTTCTCTTGTAGCGTCTGATCTTGACTACCCCTCTATAGTATCTGACTTTGACTGTCCCACTATATGCCTGACCTTGACATCCCACTGTAGTGTCTGACTTTGACTCTCCCATTTTCAAATCTGGCCTTGACTCTCCCAACATGTTATCTGACCATGACTCTCCCACTACCGTGTCTAACTTTCCCAGTGCAACTATTATGTCTGACCTTGACTGTCCCACTATAAAGTCCAGCCTTGATTGCCCGACTGGTGTTTCAGACTTACACTGTCCTACAGCAATATCTAGTCTTGACTTTCGCACTGTAGTAGTTGGCCTTCACTGTCCCATCATATTTCCTAGCCTTTAAACTCGCATAGTAGTGTCTGACCTTCACTGTCCCACTATAAAGTCTAACTTTAACTGTCCCACTATATTATCTGATCTTGACTGTTACAATATAATGTCTCACTGTGCGTGACCCATTATAGTCTCAGACATTAACTGATTCATTACAGTATTTTACGTGACTATCCCACGATTTGAATGTTCCACGGCAGTGTGTGACCTGAAGAATCCCACTGAAATTTCTCGCACTGACTGTCCCACTATAACGTCTGGCCACGACCGTCCCGCTATAAAAGCTGACCTTGACTATAACGTCTAGACTTGACTTTGTCATTGTAGCCTTTGACTTTGACTGTCAAACGATAATGGCTGACCTTCAATGTCCCACGGTAGCGCTTGACATTCACTATTCCTCTATAGTGTCTGGCCTTGACTGTCTCACTGTAATGCCTGGCCTTGTGTCTCGCATTATGATTTCTCACTTTGAATTCCCCACTACAGAATCTGACCTTCACTGTCTTCCTAAAATGTCTGGCTTTGGCTCTCCCACTGTAGTAACTGATCTTTAGTATCGCAGTATAATAATGTCTGGCTTTGTCTGTCCTACTATGATGTCTGACCTAAACTGTCTCACTATAACGTATGACCTTGACTGATCCACTAAGATGCCTGACTTTGTCCCACTGTTGAGTCTGACCATGATTCTCCCACTATAATGCCTCGCCTTGTTTGTGCCACTGTAGTGTATAACTGACTGTCCAACTACAATGTCCAACCATGACTGTTCCATTATAACGCGTGTTCTTTACTGTCTCATTGTAGTACATGACTTTTGACTGTTCCACTATAATTCTGACCTTGACTACCATACAATAATGCGTAGCTTTAACTGTCCTACTATGATCTCTGACCTTACCTGTCTCACTATAATATATGTTCTTTACTGTTCCGCTGTAATGACTGTCCTTCACTATCTAACTGTTGTGTTTGACCTTGACTATCCCACTGCAGTGTCTCCCTTTGAATGCTCCACTATAATATCTGGCCCTCACTGTCCCACTGTGGTGATTGACCTTGACTGTACCACTATAGAGTCTGAACTTGACTGTCCTACTAAAATGTCTAACCTTGACTATCCCACTATTGTATCTGGCCTTGGCTGTCCCACTGTAGTGTCTGACTATGACTGTCCCACTATAATATCTGGCATTGACTACACCACTGTAGTTTCGGATCTCGACTTCCCCACTGTAATGTTTGAGCTTCACTGACCACCATAATGCCTGACCTCGACTGTCCCAGTCTGATGACTCACTGTAACTGTCCCAGTATAGTGTCTGACCTTCACTGTGCGACTATATCGTCTGACGTTGACTGTTCCTCTGTAAGGTCTGGCCTTGGCTGTCCTTTTGCAGTGTATGACCTTGAACGTCCCACTATAAATCTAACCTTCTTTGACCTATTATAATATGTAGCCTTGACTGTCCCACTATCTTTCTTGACCTTGACTGTCCCACAATGACATCTAACCTTCATTGCCTCCCTATAGTCTCTAGCCTTGACTGCCTTTCTGTAGGGTCTGACATTGATATCTAACTATGATATCTAACTTTTACTGTTCCATTGTTATGCCTGGCTTTGACTGTCCCTCTGTAGAACTATGATGTCTGGCCTTGAATATTCCTTTGTAGTGTCTGTCCTTCACTGTCCCATTGTAGTGTCTGGTCATGACTGTCTCATTGTAGCGGCCTGACCTTAACTGTCCAACTATAATATCTTATCTTCACTGTCCTACTATAGTGTCTGGCGTTCACTGCCCCACTGCAGTGTTTGATCATTACTGTCTCGTTGTAGCGTCTGATTATGACTGTCCCACTATAATGTTTTGCTTTGACTGTCCCACTATGGTGTCTGACCATGACTGTGCTACTATAACGTGTAATGTTGAGTGTCCCACTATAGTGTCAGCCCTTGACTGTCCTACTATAGTATTTCACGTTCACTGTCCCACTGTAGCGTCTGATTATGACTGTCCAGTTATAATGTCTGACCTTGACTGTCCCACTATAGTGTCTGACCTTGACTGTCCTATTATAGTGTGTGGCATTTACTTTCCCACTGTAGTGTCTGACCATGATTGTCTGACTGTTGCGTCTGAACATAACTGTCCCACTATAATGTCTGGCCTTGACCGACCCACTATGAAATCTGACCTTGACTGTTGTACTATAGTGTCTGACCTTCACTGCCCCACTGTAATGTCTAATGTTGAGTGTCTCGATATGTATCTGACCTTGACTTTCCCTCTATGGTGTCGGACTTCGACTGTCCGACTATAGTGTTTGACCTTCTCTGTGCCACTGTATAGGTTGGCACTCAATGTCTCATTCTATATCTCACTAATTTTCTGGGCATGTGTTTTAAACTGCTTCCAGTTGTGGTGTCTTTACTTGAGAGCTATATGGAAGTACACATAGGCAGAGGTTATGACGAGTCACTCAAGGCCAGTGATAATACTGAGTTTATCAAGACTAAAAGTACTCATGGGGAGAGGTTATGACAAGTCACTCAACGCCAGAGGTTATACGTAGATACTCAAAGCCAGAGGTTATAATAAGTCACTGAAGGCCAGATGCTTTAATGAGTCACTCAAAACTAAAGTCTGTATGAAGGTATACAAGGCCAGAAGTTATGACGAGTCACACAAGGCTAGAGGTTATAATCACTCTATCAAGACCAGAGGTTATAGTATGTTACTCAAAACCAGAGGTTATGATGTGTGGTCAGATGTTATGGTGAAGGTCAGATGTTATGGTGAGTCACTCAAAGCCAAAGGTTATAAGTAGATACTCAAGGCCAGAGGTTACAATAAGTCACTCAAAGCCTAAGGCTGTATGGAGGAACTCAAATCCAGGCGTTATAACGAGTCCGTCAAGGCCAAGGGTTATAATGACTCTATCAAGGTCAGAGGTTATAGTGTGTTAGCCAAAACCATAGGTAATGATGAGTCACTCAAGGCCAGAGGTCATCGGTAGGTACTCAAGGCCAGAGGTTATAATAAGTTACTTAAGACCAGAGTTTATTATGAGCCACTCCAGGCCAGAGGTTATACGCAGATAGTAAAGGCTAGAGATCATAATGACTATATCAAGGTCAGAGTTTATACGCAGATACTCAAGTACAGACGTTGTAATGACTCACTCAAAGCCAAAGTCTGTATGAAGGTACACGAGGCCAGGATTTATAAAGAGCTTAAGGCCAGAGGTTACGCAGATACTCAAGGCCAAGGTTTATTGGTTTATTGTGCCTGGGAGGGTAACTTTCTAGGTGCAAGCCCATGGTCAGTGTCATGACCGAAGAGGGTCACACACATTACACATTTAATGTCAGAAGTTAAATGAGTCACCGAAGACAAGATATTATTTTGAAATACTCGAGGCCAGAAATGATATAAAGGTAAACCTAACTAGAAGTTAATGTGAGGTACTCAAGGCCATCCTTTATAATGAGGTACTCATAGATCGAGCTAATAATGTTTTATTCAGAACACGAACAAATGATGGGTCACTCAAGACCGGAGGTTGTAATGAGTTACTCAAGGCCAGGGGTTATAATGAGCTACTCAAAAACTGAACTTATAATATCATACTTAGGACAGTCACTCAAGGCCAGAGGTTATAACGAATCAGATTATGATGAGTCACTCAAAGCCATATGTTTTAAGGAGTCACTCAACGCTGGAGATAATATTGCGTTGCTCAAGGTCTGGAGTTATAATAAGTTACTCAAAGCCAAAGACTTTAATGAGTCACCCAAGAGCCAGAGATTATAGTGAATCATTCAAGGCCAGAGGTTATACGGAAGTACTCAAGGTCCCCAGTAATAAGTTACTCAAAGACATAGATTCTAATGACTCACTCAAGGCTAGAGATTATGACGAGTCACTCAAAGCCAGAGGTTGTATAGAGATACTCCAAGTCAGAGGTTGTGACGAGTTATTCAAGGCCAGATGTTTTAACGAGTCACTAACGCCGGAGATAATAATGAGTCACTCAAGGCCAGAGGTTATAATAAGTTACTAACGCCGGAGATAATAATGAGTCACTCAAGGATAGAGATTATAATGAATCACTCAAAGCCAGAGGCTATATGGAGGTACTCAAGGCAGAGGTTATTCCGAGTCGCTCAAGGCCAGAGATTATAACGAGTCACTCAAGGCCAGAGGTTATAATAAGTTACTCAAAGCCAAAGACTTTAATGAGTCACCCAAGAGCCAGAGATTATAGTGAATCATTCAAGGCCAGAGGTTATAATAAGTTACTCAAAGCCAAAGACTTTAATGAGTCACCCAAGAGCCAGAGATTATAGTGAATCATTCAAGGCCAGAGGTTATAATAAGTTACTCAAAGACATAGATTCTAATGACTCACTCAAGGCTAGAGATTATGACGAGTCACTCAAAGCCAGAGGTTATGACGTATCACTCAAGGCCAAAGTTTATAATGAGCCATTGAAGGCCAGAAGTTATACGTAGATACTCAAAGCCAGAGGTTATGACGTATCACTCAAGGCCAAAGTTTATAATGAGCCATTGAAGGCCAGAAGTTATACGTAGATACTCAAAGCCAGAGGTTATAACAAAGCCAGGACTTATAAGGAGTCACTCAAAGACAGATGTTTTAATGAGTCACTCAAGGCCAGAGGTTATAATAAGTTACTCAAAGCCAAAGACTTTAATGAGTCACCCAAGAGCCAGAGATTATAGTGAATCATTCAAGGCCAGAGGTTATAATAAGTTACTAACGCCGGAGATAATAATGAGTCACTCAAGGCCAGAGGTTATAATAAGTTACTAACGCCGGAGATAATAATGAGTCACTCAAGGCCAAGGGTTATAATAAGCTACTCAAGGCGAGAGTTTATGAGTCACTCAAAGCCAGAGGCTATATGGAGGTACTCAAGGCAGAGGTTATACGGAAGTAAAGATGTTGCAGAGGTCGAAGTGAGGTAACGTACTGTACTCAAAGTCTAAGCTTGAAACGAGGTACTCATGGCCAGAGCTTACACATTGGCACTCAAGACTAAACCTTTTAATGAGGTACTCATACCAGCGATTATAATGAAATATTCAAAACCGGGCGCTTTAATGAGATACTCAAGGTTAAAAGCTATGATGAGGTATTCAGGACCCAAGGTTGGATCGAAATTCACATGGTTAGAGGCAACTGAGATACTCAAGGCCAGATATTTTAGTGAGATACTGTGAGATATTCAAGGCCAGATATTAAAGCCGGAGGATACAATGTAGTATTCAAAGCCAGGGCTTATAATGAGGTACTACATGCCAGAGTATATAAAGTTATTGACCAGTGGTTATAAAGGAGTATTTAAGTTAAGAAGTATAATGTAGTATCCAAAGCCATACCTTATACAGACCAGATCTTAAATTGAAGTTTTCAAGGCCAGCGGTTATACTGAGGTACTCGAGGCCAGAGCTTAAAATGAGGTACTCAAAATCATAGACTAAAATGAAGTAGTCAGTGTTTGCGCTTATACTGAGGTCTTCACAGCCAGAGGTTACTGAGATCCCGATCTTAAAATGAGGTACTCAAAGCCAGAACTTATACTGAAGTAAACAAGGCTATAGTGAGGTAATATGGCAGAGTTTAGGACATGGTGTTCAAAGCCAGATGTGAATGTAAGGTACTCAAGACCAGTTATTTTAGTTGAGTACTCAGGGCTAAAGATTATAAGGTGATACTCCAAGCCAGAGCTTATAATGAAGTACTCAAGGCCAGAGTTTATAAAGCGGTCTCCAAGGCCTGACCTTATACGGTTGTCATTAGGATAAGAGCATTTTATATGGTGTCCAAGTTCAAAGTAAGATGTGGTACTCAAAGTCAGAACTGAAATTGAATTATTCCAGACTAGAGCGTTAGATAAAGTATTCAAAGCCAGGGCTTAAAATAAAGTCTCAAAAACGGAGCTTAAGATGAGGTACTTAAAGCCAGAGCTGAAACTGAACTACTCAAGGCCAAAGTTTAAAATAGATCCCAAAAGTAGAGCTTAAAATAAGGTCTCAAGATGTAAAAAGCAAGGCCAGAGAGGAAACTGAAGCAATCAAGGCCAGAGCTGAAACCGAGCTGCTCAAAGCTAAAGGCGAAACTAGGGTACTCAAAGACAGAGCTTAGAATAAGGTTTCAAGACCAGAGCTTAAGATGAAAGACGCAAGGCCAACTCCATATGGTGTCCAAGTTCAAACTAAGATGAGGTACCCAATGTCAGAACTGAAATTGAAATATTCCAGGCCAGAGCGTTAAATAAAGTATTCAAAGCCAGGGCTTAAAAATAAAGTCTCAAAAACAGAGCTTAAGATGAGGTACTTACAACCAGAGCTAAAATTGAGGTACTCAAGGCCAGAGCCGAAATTGAACTACTCAAGGCCAGGGCTTAAAATAAGGTCCCAAAAACAGAGCTGAAATTGAGGTACTCAAAGCCAGAGGGTATAATGAAGTTCTCAGAATCAAACCTTATAATAAGGTCTTGAGGCCAGATCTTATAGTGATGCACGCATGTTCTGAGCTTAAAATGAGGTACTCAAGGACTGAGATTTTACTAAGGTAAACATGCCCAGAGGTTTTGGTAAAGATTTCTTGAGATATTCAAAGCCAAACTTATAATGCAGTACTCGATGCCAGTCTTAAACAAAGTACACAAACCAGAAGTTATAGTGAAGTATGCAAGACCAGATATTTTCACAGGGTACTGAAGGCCGGAAGTATATCGTATAGCATTGAAAGCCAGGGGTTCTGATTAGTTATTCATTGCTACAAGTTATGATAAGGTATCTAGCCAAAGTTTAAAGTTACCTTCTCCAGATCAGAGATTATTGTAAGGTACTCAAGGCCTGATATTATACTGAAGCACTCCAGCCCCGATAGTAAACTGTGGTAGTCAAAGCTAGACCTTACAATGAGTTACTCAAGGTCACAGTTCATAAAGTAGTACTCAAGGCCAGAGGTTAATGTATTTAAAGTCAGAGAATATACTAAGTTGTTCGAGGTCAAACCTATTAACGAGACATTCAAGGCCAGATGTTTTAAAATAGATAATCAAAGCTGGACGTACTCAAGACCAAAGGTTAGAGTGAAGTCCTCGAGGCCAGATCTTTCAATTTGCCACTCAAGGCCAGATATAATAATGAAATACTCTAGGTCAGAGAGTTTGATGTGATGCTCAAGGCCAGACCTTATAATGAAGTATTCAAGGCCAGAGGTTATGCTGAGGTACTCAAGTCCAGATGTTATAATGAGTCACTCAAGGCTTGAAGTTATAATGAGTCACTGAAGGTCAGATATTATGACGAGTAACTCAAGGCCAGAGGTTTTAATGAGTCACTGAAGGCTAGAGGTTATGATGAGTCACCGAAGACCGTTGTTATATGGAAGTACCTAAGGTCAGAGGTTATGAGTCACTCAAGGCCAGAGAGTTTGATGTGATGCTCAAGGCCAGACCTTATAATGAAGTATTCAAGGCCAGAGGTTATGCTGAGGTACTCAAGTCCAGATGTTATAACGAGTCACTCAAGGCTTGAAGTTATAATGAGTCACTGAAGGTCAGATATTATGACGAGTAACTCAAGGCCAGAGGTTTTAATGAGTCATTCAAGGCCAGAGGTTATAAAGAGTCACTCAAGGCCAGAGGTTATACTGAGATGCTCAAGGCCAGCGGATATAAAGAGTCACTCAAGGCCAGAGGTTATAACGAGTCACCCAAAGCCAGATGTTATAATGAGCCACTGAAGACCAAAGGTTATAGAGAAGTACACAAGGCCAGAGGTTATGCTGAGGTACTAAAAGCCAGAAGTTATAATGAGTCACTCAAGGCCAGATATTATGACGAGTCCCTCAAGGCCAGAGGTTATGACGAGTCACCCAAAGCCTGAGGTTATCATGGGTCACTGAGGACCAGAGGTCATACAGAGGTGTTCAAGGCCAGCGGATATAAAGAGTCACTCAAGGCCAGATATTATGACGAGTCACTTAAGGCCAGAGGATATAATGTGTCACTGAAGACCAAAGGTTATAGAAAGCTAGACAAGGCCAGAGGTTATAAAGAGTCACCCAAAGCCAGAGGTTGTAATGAGCCACTCAAGGCCAGCGGATATAAAGAGTCACTCAAGGCCAGATATTATGACGAGTCACTCAAGGCCAGAGGTTTTAACGAGTCACCCAAAGCCAGAGGTTATAATGTGTCACTGAAGACCAAAGGTTATAGAAAGGTACACAAGGCCAGAGGTTATAAAGAGTCACCCAAAGCCAGAGGTTGTAATGAGCCACTCAAGGCTAGATGTTATAATGAGACACTGAAGGCCAGATATTATGACGAGTCACTCAAGGCTAGAGATTATAATGATTCACTATCATTATACGGAGGTACTCAAGGCCAGTGGTTATAACCACTCAAAAATAGAGGTTATAATGCGTTATTGAAGGCCAGATATTATGATGATTCACTCAAGGCCAGACGTTATGATGAATCATTGAAGGTCAGAAGTTATGCAGAAGTATTCAAGGCCGGAGGTCACAAGGAATTACTCAGGGCCAAAAGTTCTAATGAGTCAGACATTAAGTCAGACATTAAGACGAGTCAATTGCACCCAAAGGTTTTACTGAGTCTATTAAAGCCAGGGGTTATGACATATTACTCAAGGCCAACATTTAGAATAAAGTACTGAAAGCCATAGGATATAGTGAGGCTCTCAAAGCCTGGCTGTATGTTGACATGTTTAAGGCCAGAGGTATTAAGATACTCAAGATCAGAAATCCTTGTAAGGCACTAAAGGCCCACAGTTACACTGGGACACTCAACAAGGGAAGTTGTAGTAAAATACACATATCTAGAAGTTTTAGTGACATAGCCATGGCCTAAGGTTATTATAATGTACTCAGGTTCGGGGGTTAATTCGAAGTACTCATAGTTAGAGGCTATATCCTGAGGTTCTGAAAATAAGGGTTTTAATAACGCGTTAACAGCAAGGGTATATATTGAAACCTCGAACGCCAGCATTTATATGGAAGTTCTGAGTCTCAGCAACAGCAGAGAATATAATGAGATTCTGAAGGTCAGCTATTATTGTTTGGTACTCCAAACCAGGGGTTATAATGATGTACTGAGGGTCAGTAGTTTTACTGAGGCGCTGGAGGCCAAGGGTTATGGGTAAGAACTGAAGCTCACGGCTTATATATGGGTACCTTTGGTCGGAGAAGATAGTGAGGTACTCAAGGTCAGTTACGCGAGATCAGGACTCACAATGAGGTATTCATGGCCAGGGATTTTAGTGTGGTACTCAAGACCAGAGATTATAGCGAAGGTACTCAATGTCAGAGTTTACAATGAGGTACCCAAGTTAGGAGATACTGAAGCAGTAAGGCCAGCAGATATAGTGAGGTACTGAAGGTCGTGGTTTATACTGAGGCGCTCAGGGGCAGAGAAGATAGTGAGGTACTCAAGGCCAGGGGTTATAATGAATCATTGAAGGTCAGAAGTTATGCGGAAGTATTCAAGACCTAAGGTCACAAGGAATCACTCAGGACCAAAAGTTCAAATGAGTCACTCAAAATCAGAGATTAAGACGAGTCAATCACGGCCAGAGGTTTTACTGAGTCTATCAAATTATAGCGAGTTACACAGTATGAGTTTATAGTGAGGTGCCCAAGTTGAAATATTATATTGAAATGCAAAAGCTAGGAGGTACAGTAAGGTACGGAAAGTACCTGTTGAGGTGCTCAGAGTCAAAGAAGATAGTGAGGTACTCAAGGCCAGAGTAGTTATAGTTAGTTGCTCGAGATCAGATTTTATAATGTGGTACTGAAGGGCGATAGTTATAGTAAAGTACTCAAGGCTAGACATTATAGTGAGGTACTGAAAGCCAGTAGCTGTAGTGAGGTGCACAAAATATTACATTATTTTGAATACAAACCAAACGTGAAAATGACATAGCCAAACCCATTAGCTAAGATGAAGTACCCAAGGCCAGGGATTTTAGTGAGGTACTAGAGACTGGGGGTTATAATGAGCTGCTCATGGTCAGAGGAGATATTGAAGTACTGAAATCGTGGCTATGGGGTAAGAAGCTTGCTTCCCGACCACATGGTTCTTGGGTTCAATCCCTCTACGTGGCACCTTGGGCAAGTACCTTCTACTTTAGCCTCGAGTCAACCAAACCCTTGTGAGTGGATTTGATAGACGAAAACATACATACATGCATATATATATATATATATATATATATATATATATATATATATATATATACACATAGATACATATACATGAATATACATAAACATATACACATATGTATGTATTAGACTGGCAACTAAGTTCCCGCTGTTTTTTTAAATCTAAATTTTTTAAAAGGTTTAATATAAAATAACAACTAATTAATCAATAATGCATTCATCCTTGTTGTTTACAACTTCTTCCCAACGTTCAACAAGATTTTCAATACCACGTTGATAGAAATCACCCAATTTGGACTCCAAAAATTGGTCCAACCAAGCTCTCAATTCTGCCTCAGTATCGAACGAAACTGCGCATAGCATTTGAAAGTGATCGAAAGAGGAAGAAATCCGTTGGTGCCAAATGAGGAGAGTACGGCGGGTGTGGCAGCACTTGCCAGCCATGCGTTTGAATGGCTTCCTTGGTCATATTGGCGATATGAGGGCGGGCGTTGTCGTGCAGCAGAACTCCATGCTGACGATTAGGTCTTTTCAAAGTATTTGAGAATACTTTGACAGAGTACCACTTAATCTAATATTTAGTAAATATTTTGGGCATCATACTAATGAGTGGCGGCGAGCTGGCAGAATCGTTAGCGCGCAGGGCGAAATGCGTAGCCGTATTTCGTCTGCCGTTACGTTCTGATTTCAAATTCCGCCGAGGTTGACTTTGCCTTTCATCCTTTCGGGGTCGATTAAATAAGTACCAGTTTCGCACTGGGGTCCATGTAATCGACTTAATCCCTTTGTCTGTCCTCGTTTGTCCCCTCTGTGTTTAGCCCCTTGTGGGTAATAAAGAAACGTATAATCTCAAAAAGTTGACCTCATTTCTTTTATTACATACCCTGGATAAGATTACCCTAATAAAAGTGGCGGACATAGAAGCGTGTTGTTATAGTTTCATAAGGCGCCTATCTTACTAGTTTGTTATGTTTCTTCGTTTAAATTACGTCGTAGTATTTTGTCGCCATTGCTACCTCATAACATTTTGTACCTTAACAGGAATTGTATCAGGTGACATTACGTATTTCATCTATAGAACACGTATTTCAACTATGCATAAGATATTACATTTATTTACGTTACATATTTCTCGCAATGTTTTGAGAATTTAATTCGTCAGTGTATCTTTGCTCGTTTCGTTCTCTAATACATTATATAAATTCAACATGAAAGAAAAGTGAACCTGCCTCAGGCTTGATGGTATAAAAGTAATGGAGTCTGGATGAAGCATCGCTAAAAGAGTTGTTAAAATTGTTTTAGAAAGCCATTATGAAGCAAGTTGGAAATTATAGGAATGAAAACAGAACTAAGGAGTTCCAAAAGGCTCTTTTGGATAATAGTAACCCACGTTTTTTTTACCAAAATCTACCAGCATAACTCCAGAGATGATAAGTACTTCTAAAGCTGCACACTAACCAGGCAGCGAGCTGGCAGAAACGTTAGCACACCGGGCGAAATGCTTAGCGGTATTTCGTCTGCCGTTACGTTCTGAGTTCAAATTCCGCCGAGGTCGACTTTGGCTTTCATCCTTTCGGGGTCGATTAAATAAGTACCAGTTTTGCACTGGGGTCGATATAATCGACTTAATCCGTTTGTCTGTCCTTGTTTGTCCTCTGTGTGTTTAGCCCCTTGTGGGTAGTAGAGAAATAGGCATATCGTCTGTTTTGTAGGCGTAGGAGTGGCTGTGTGGCAAGTAGCTTGCTTATAAACCACATGGTTCCGGGTTCAGTCCCACTGCGTGACACCTTGGGCAGGTGTCTTCTACTATAGCCTCGGGTCGACCAAAGCCTTGTGAGTGGATTTGGCATACGGAAACATATATGTATATGTATGTGTGTGTGTATATTTATGTGTTTACCCCCCCCCCCCCCACATCACTTGACAACCAATGCTGGTGTATTTACCTCCCCGTCACTTAGCGGTTCGGCAAAAGATACCGATAGAATAAGTACTAGGCTTACAAAGAATAAGCCCTGGGGTCGATTTGCTCGACTAAAAGGTGGTGCTCCAGCACGGCCACAGTCAAATGACTGAAATAAGTAAAAGAGTAAGAGTACACAATTTCTGCTGCAATCTATCAAATGCATTGCAAAAGGGATTGACCATACAGACGATATATCCTGGTCTCACACAAAAGAGGTTTCTGTGAGGGAATCGTCCAACGGGCAACAATATTAGTGTCCAATATGTGCCCACTAACCAGTTGTCCCATTAACGAAGGCTTACGTTGTGTACCAAACAGCTTGCAATAAATGTGGCGGGTCCTACATTAGAAGCACAATTCATAAACAGCATATTTGTATTAAGAAACACGTTCACATGAATTATACTCTTAAGAAATATCTAGAGATTTTTCGAATCCAAAATAAAACACGGTCACCATCGAGGTCACAAAACAGAACATCAGTAATTTGAGGACTAATGAGTTTGTCCTCGTCAGTAAACTGAATTCATCTATTAACAATAGAAGCTAATTAGATTAAGTAGATTAGTATGTTGCGACATCTTCACACATGTCTGTTCAAAAGATGACAGCTCGTCACTATGCTCAATTTTTAATGATAAAGGGCATTTCAACCAAAAATATTGAAATATAAAATATAAACGTAACATTGTTTAGTTGTCAACTTCACTACATCTCCCACTAGCACTTAAAAGAGTTTTAAACAAAATTGATGACTATATGTGTGGACATGCGTGCTTGTATGCATATGTCTGTGTGTTTGTGTGTGCGTGCATGTGTATTTTTCCACACGTCAACCTGTGATGCATTTGGAAACACGAGAAAAGTCCAGGGGTCGTTGGATATTTCGAGCATTCAACAATCAGATAACTTCAGCCAGTTGGTCCAGCCAAGGCTGATCAAGCCCCAGTTTGTGCCCATTTAACATTATCCCTTTCCAGATAACACGAGTACATATATATATATATATATATATATATATGTATGTGTATATATATATATATATATATATATATATATATATATATGTGTGTGTGTATATATATATAGATCGTTAGCTCCTACACGCATTTTTTTCTCTCCTTGTTTTTTCTGTGTAT
The DNA here is from genome assembly GCF_006345805.1 of Octopus sinensis. Lineage (NCBI taxonomy): Eukaryota > Metazoa > Mollusca > Cephalopoda > Octopoda > Octopodidae > Octopus > Octopus sinensis. Next base: position 48,826 of record NW_021833680.1, read on the forward strand.
CTTTCTGTCGAAGAGCGTAGGCTCGAAACATAAAAGACTTTTTCTATTCCTGAGCGCCATACTAATACATTTGTTTGTTTGTACTCCACCTGCCTTCGTCTTTTGCTTATTTTCGTAAACTTTCCCTTTATATATATGTATATATATATATATATATATATATATATATAAAAGTTGAGTTGTTGGGTATCGCACGAGTGGGATTATATAAGAGAAAAGGTTTGAAAATGCAATTTAAACGATGTTTATTTACTTAACCGGTTTCACTCTTTGGTAAAAGATTGTCAAAAGTAACATTGAATATTATGGGTTCAAAAAAAGTTTTTTACATAATTGTCACATTGAATATTATGAATTCAAAAATGTTTTTTTATACATAATTGTCACATTACATGTATAAATATAGTATAAAAAAGTTCAATAGTGTGATGAGAATATTTGGAAAAATTGGCAGAAAAGAATAAAACAAATATATTATTGGAAATTTGGTTGCGTTAATTATTGGTTGTCGCAAATTGTCACATTACATGTATATATATACAGTCTTTGGTAGAAAGGACATGTTAAAGACATAAGGAAGTGTATAGTTTGGTGAGAAAGCTTGTAATATTGACAGAGAAAATTAAAATGGATATTTTAGACATCTCAGAATATTTTGAATCGAAGGCGAGATTTGTTTTTTACTGACCTGTTTGTACCCAAACTGGTACATATCTTTTTTTCTCTCAATTCAACTTTTCTGCTAAAACAAACAGGTCAGTAAAAAACAAATTCTCGCCTTCGATTCAAAATATTCTGAGATGTCTAAAATATCCATTTTAATTTTCTCTGTCAATATTCAAGCTTTCTCACCAACTATTACACTTCCTTATGTCTTTAACATGTCCTTTCTACCAAAGACTGTATATATATACATGTAATGTGACAATTTGCGACAACCAATTTAACGCAACCAAATTTCCAATAATATATTTGTTTTTCTTTTCTGCCAATTTTTCCAAATATTCTCATCACACTATTGAACTTTTTTATACTATATTTATACATGTAATGTGACAATTATGTATAAAAAACCTTTTTGAATTCATAATATTCAATGTGACAATTATGTAAAAAAACTTTTTTTGAACCCATAATATTCAATGTTACTTTTGACAATCTTTTACCAAAGAGTGAAACCGGTTAAGTAAATAAACATCGTTTAAATTGCATTTTCAAACCTTTTTTCTTATATATATATATATATATATATACACACACGCACTAACACATACACCCGTATATATGTATTAATCAAGATTAATCAGCCGAAATTGCGAGGATGATTCGGTTCTTGACTGAAGATTGAAGGCTTCGAATGTCCCGTCCATGTTTTTAGTATCGTCTCCTAAATGTTTTACGTTCTTGTCCCAGTTTGTATTTTTTTACATTTACATATATATGTATATATATATATATATACATATATACATATATACATATACATAAATACATATATATATATAATGCGTCTATGGTTAACCAAGTTTGATTCATTATCTTTATTTTACTTGCCCACAATAAGTGTGTTATTCTCGGAGATTATTTATATATATACATCTAAATATATATATGTGTATGTATATTGTATGTATATATATATATATATATATATATATATATATATATATATATATTATATATATATATATATATGTATGTATGTATGTATGTATGTATGTATTATGTATGTATATAATACACACACACACACCAAAATATTTGCTACCAACGACCTACTCACTAAACGATGCAGTATTCAGGGAACAAATTGTCACTTCCAGCACTCACCCATATACCGAGAAGAAAACAATAACCAGTTTAATAAAACTACTTAAATAATAATGGCATACAGTTGAGCAAAAGCACAATACACGCTATTTATATCCGCAATCATTAACCACACCTACCAAATAAATTCATTTCGACACAAATTATTCAGATATTTGTCGTATTATTAATTTTTCTACAGGCTAACAATGCAAATAAACCTTCATCCTGTTTACTAATAACCATCCGCTGTTTTTCACATATACAGACAAGTATTTGTAATTTTATAGATTCACACAACAGGTTTTCTGTATTGGAATTCGCTAGAGAGATGATGGTTTTTCTTTTTTTTATCAAAGAATATCTGCAAAATTTTCCTATCTATCTATCTATCAATCTATCTATCTATCTATCTATCTATCTATCTATCTATCTATCTATCTATCTATCTATCTATCTATCTATCTATCTATCTATTTATCTCTCTTTCTGCCCGTCTGTCTTTCTCTCTCTATATATATATATACATGTGTGTGCGTGCGTGCGTATATAATATATATATATATGTATATATATATATATATATATATATATATATATATATATATATATATATATATATATATATATATATATTATATATATATATATATATATAGTTAATCCAAACATGAAAACACAGAGAAAACACAACAACGCGAGGACTTGGAACAAGTATAATGTTATTGGACGCTCATATATATAAATGAAAGAAGGTTTGAAAATGCAATTTTTAAAGATGTTTTCAAACCTTCTTTCATATATATTTCCACTCGTGCGGTATCTTGCAACTTCACTTTGTTTTATATATATATATATATATATATATATAGTTGAAATTTACAAAAGAACAAACGACGAAGACGTTTGTGTGTGTGTGTACAGGTGTTGGACAATATAATGAAAACACCTTAAGATTTCAAACAAATTTATTCTAATATCGGGTAGAATAGCCTTTGGCAGGAATTACACCTTGAATTCTACGAGGTATGGACTCATATACAAAGCTTCAATTGTTTCCAAAGGAATTTTTGTCCATTCTATCGCTAAAACAGTCTCTTGTTCTTGTAGTGATGATGGTGGAGGATATCGACTCTTTACTTGTTTTTCTAAAATGCACCATAAATGTTCAATAATACTGAGATCTGGGGACTATGGTGGCCAGATAAGATGTTCAACTTCACTAGAATGTTCCTCGTGCCATTCGGTAATAACTTTAGCTGTGTTAATTGGTGCATTATCATCCTGAAAGATTGCGTTTCCCCCCGGAAACAGCTCTGCAACCATAGGATGAATTTGATTAGATAAAATGCTTAGTCTTGACTATTAATTCTGCCATGAAGGGAAGCCATTGGGCCGGTGGATTTCCAAGATATAGCCCCTCAGATCATTACAGATCTTCCTCCATGTTTAACAGTTGAAAGAAGGCAGACTGGGTCAAAAGCTTCTTTTGGCTGTCTCCACACGTATACTCGACCGGTGGTCGAAAATAAGGTAAAGGATGACTCATCCGAGAAAATAATTTTCTTCCACTGCTCTAGGGACCAATTCTTATGTTTTTACTCCACTCTAAACGCTTTGCAACGTTTGCTTTTGAAGGTGGTGGTTTTCTGATTGCAGCCCTCTCGTGAAATCCGGCTTTGTGCAGCTCTCGGCGAACAGTTTTTGTGGAAACTGGGTTCTCGAGGTGGTCATTAAGCTCTGCAGTAATTTTGGGAGGTGTACTTTTGTGATCCTTTCTAACAATTCGCGTAAGAGTCCGACGGTCCCTTTCTGAAAGTTTTGGTTTTCGTCCGGAGTTTTGTTTCGACTAAGAGGTATGTATGGTTCAAATGTACAGAAAACAAAACAAAGGGAGGTGGGGGGACGAGAAGCAGGTGTATTAGTTTGACGCTCAGGAAAAATGGAAACGTTTCGAGCCTATGCTTTTCGACAGAAGAGGATGAGAGGGGAAAAATGGAGTCAGAGAAAATGTGTCGGGATTAACGGTTACATACACACACACATGTAGACAGACACACAAATAGACAAACTGACAGACAGCCAAATAGAAGATAGACATATATATATATATATATTGGCCAGATTGGAGCAATCTCAAGATTAATCAGCCGAAATTGCGAGGATGATCCGGTTCTTGACTGAAGATTGAAGGCTTCGAATGTCCCGTCCGTATTTTTTGTATCTTCTCCTAAATGTTCTGCGTTCTTGTCCCAGTTTGTATTTTTATACATACACACACACGCACACACACGCACACACACACACCACACACACACACATATATATATATATATAGTCATCTAAGAATCCATAAGTCAGCATTTACATATTTGTCAATAGAGTGGGTATATTAATCAGTATACAGCATAATGGATCCATTACAGCCGATTTTACAGATTGATTTCTCACTGGGTACAAAAACCGGATGTGAGGTAACGGCACATTTCGGTAACTTAATCTTACTATTATCTGATATCTAGCTTTAGTACCAAGTGTGAAACTGATTGATAAGATCAGCTGCAATGGATATATCATACCGCATACTCTGATCAATACACATATTTACATATGCGCACGCACACACACATACACAACACATATTGTGTGTGTGTGTGTGTGTGTGTGTGAAAGCGCATGGTGTAGTGGTTAGGGTGTTGCACTCACGATTGCGAGATCGTGGGTTCGATTCCCAGACCGAGCGTTGCGTTGTCTTCCTGAACAAATCACTTCATTTCCCATTGCTCTGCGATCATTTCGTCATCTGACATGTGGCACCCGGTGCACCTGTACGGGTAATGTAGATTTGATGGAGGGGGGTGAAATTATGTGTACACAAACATTTGATCACTATAAACAAACCATCTCTATGGTTGTTGGGTAAGAAATTGTCGAAACCTTATACGTCGTTTAACGACGGAAGATATATATATATGTGTATATATATATATATATACGAAATCAGATCGCCATGTTGATTTGCTAGCTTCTGCACGCATATTTTTTTTCTCTCCTTCTTTCTGTGTTTTTTCTCTGTGTATCTTTCTGTTGAAGAGCGTAGGCTCGAAACGTTAAGACTTGTTTTTTTATATTTCCTGAGCGCCATACTAATACAATTGTTTGTTTGTATTCCACCTGCCTTCGTCTTTTGTTTATTCCGTAACCTGCCTTCGTCTTTTGTCTATTTCATAAAGCTTCCCGTTATATATATATATATATATATATATATATAGATATATATATATATATATATATACATATATATATATGTATGTATATATATATATTATATATATATATTATATATATATATATACCTATATATATATGTATATATATGTATATATGTAGGTATATATATATACATATGTATATATATACATATATATATATACACACATACACAAACACATATATAAACATATATATATATACATACATGCATATATATATGCACACACACGCACATATATATATATTGTGTGTGAGTCTATGTGTTTTTGTCGGTCCTCACAGTTTGACAACCGGTGTAGGTTAATTTACGTCACAGGTGTTTGCAAAAAGCAGCCAAGAGAATAAGTTCAAGACTTACAAATAAGTACAAGAATCAATTTGTTTTGACTGAAATCTTTCAAGGGTGTTGCCATAGCATGGCCAGGGTCCGATGACTGAAATAATAAAAGACATACCATATTCGCCGGACATGACCCCATCTGATTATTATTTATTCCGCAGTCTTCAAAATCATTTAGATGGAAAAAATATGAATTCTGTAGTCGAGATTAGAACAGTACTGGAGGAGTATTTTCGTAACAGGGAAGTGAATTTTGGAAGAGGGGCCTTGTAAGTCTAGCAGATAGATAGAAGAGCTTTTTAGAAAATGTAGGAGAGTATATTTTAGATTTAAAAAGAAAAAAATTCGTTTCCTCTAATTTTGAAAAATAAAAGCAGTATAAAAAAAGCGCATTATTTCTGGGATAACCCAAAATATATATATTTGATATATGTGTGCGTGTGTGTGGTATGTATGTATAACTACAGCCAGCTATTACCAGTAAAGGTTTTAGTTGCCAATTTTGTACAAGACATTGTAGATCTTTAGCTGGGCTAAAAAGTCACATTCGATCACAGCACCAGTAACAGTTAAGCTTCGTGCAATGGCCATACTCGATAACGAGGGGGCAGCCATAATATTATATAATATAATATATTATATAATTATATATATATATTATATATATATAGATATATATTATATACTATATATATATATATATATATATATATATATATATATATATATATATATATATATAATATATATATATATATATATATCTTAGTGTGTGGTGTCTTTATGCCTGTGTTTGTCCCTCCACCACTGCTTGTTGGTGTGTTTTGCGTCCCAGTAACTAGTGGTTTCTGAATATATACTAAGCGTAGATTTATTCGACTAAGAACTCAAGGCAGTGCCCCAGCATGGCCGCAGTCTAATGAATGTTACCAGTAAAAGATAAAAAAAAATAAACGATATATATATATTTGTATGTGCATTTTTATCTCTGATAAAGGCCGATAGAAGAAGTATCAAACTTTAAAAATAAGCCCCAGGGTCGATTTCTTCGATTAAACCCTTCAAGGCGGTGCTCCAGCATAGCCGCGGTCCAAATATTGAAGCAAATACACGGTTAATAAAAAGATTATTCTGGTTGGCGCAACCTCATTTGCATAACGTAACATGTTTGACAGATCAGCTTTAATATCTGGAGTTTCAACAGAGCAATGAATAGGAACAAACATGTATACCGAATCATCTCTTTCCCAAACCACCATTTCTATCTTTCTCCTTCCCCCTTCTCTATCTCTCTCTCTCTCTCTCTATCTCTCTCTCTCATTCATTTTTCCTTATTACACATACACCCAAACAAGTGCACTTTCATCTGCTTCTCTTTCACAAACGCTGTTCTCTACCTTTCCTTGTATATATATATTTCTGTGTGTATGTGTGTGAACATATATATATATATAATATATATATATATATATATGTATGTATGTATGTGTACATACATATATAATATATATATATACATACATACATATATATTATATTATATATATATATATATATAGATATATATATATATATATATATCGTTTACAGATGATACACATATACACGTAGAGTATGCATATAAAATACACAATTATGTGTATGATACACACACACATATATATATAAATTGTGTGTGGTATGTATATAATGTATATATATGTGTGTTGTGTGTATATATATATGTCTATATATGTGTGGGTATATATGTATGCGTGTGAGCATATATATATACACATACACAAGTGTAACGTATTAATATATATACATAGATTCGTATATATATATATATATATATATTATATATATATATAACACATTAATATACATAATATATATATATATATATAGATGCTTGCGAAGATATATACAGGCATACATCCTTACATACACACATACATTGTTCATCTACACATCCATACATATAAATGTGTGTGTGTGTGTGTGTATATGTGTGTGTGTGTGTGTGTGTGTGGATGGGTGTGTGAGCGCGTGCGTGCGTGCACTGCTGTCAAAATGTAAGCCTATTTTAATCTGATTCTTGAAGGTTACTCAATTCGACATTCACTCAGTGATTTTCTTCCATGTTTAGAATATTAATCTAAATTGTCT
>NW_021833681.1:10000-40000 GCF_006345805.1 Octopus sinensis
TTCCCGTCCATCTCACTCTCTTTTAGAAATCTCTATCTACCTCTCTCAGCCTCTCTGCCCTTCTCTAACGCTGTATGTCTCTCCTACACTTTAAATTCTTATTTATTGCTATCTGATTCGCCATCTCTCTCTTTTGCCCCTACTCTCTCTTCCTCTCCACTGATACATCGTTTTCTGTCTAATTCTTCATCTCTCTCACCCTTTCTTCTAACCCCAATCTACACTTTCTCACACTCCCCGTCTCACACTTTCTCTCTCACGCTCATTATAACATCCTATCTATCATTCTTTTTTCTACGCTCTAACACCATCAATATTTCTCACTCACATTTACACACTCTCCGGTCTTAACTCCCTTCTCCTCTCCTTTATTTTTTCTTTCTTTATGTGTCTCTCAGACTCTGTCTCATTCAATATCTCTCTCCAAATAATCATTAATTTAATGTCTTTCACGCAGAAAACAAAAATGAAGTAAAAACTAAAAAACTGAAAACGAAAATCTGAATCTACACCCTCCCTACTGTAATAGAATAGACAAAAGGCTTACTGGGGTTTAGAAAGTAATCATTAATGAATACAAACTTGATAATATCGTACTGTGTTACAATACGTTGCTTTGTTCGACCAAAAACCCAGTAGTCAATAAGAGTGTAAGATGAAAAGCAAGGCTAAAATCTTTTTGTCAAATTTTATGGCATATTAAGGAGATTATGAAAAAATAAATAGAAAGGAATATAGAAAAGAAAAAAATGAAATAAGAGTAATAATGATGTCGATAGTAATAGTAATACTACTACTACTGCTGCTAATACTACTACTACTACTACTATACTACTACTACTACTACTACTACTACTACTACTACTACTACTATTACTACTACTAGGGCACTACTAACGTTAGTAGTAATAGCAAGGACTGTGATATACATATATAATGACGACGACGACAAACGCCAATGACGCCGCTGCCGACGATGGTGATGATGATGTGGATAGTGATGACGACGACGACGACGATGCTGCTGCTGCTGATGGTGATGATGACATGATGATGACGATGATTATGATGATGATGATGATGAAGACGATGATGTCGATGATGATGACGACGATGTCTAATATCGATGATGATGATGATCACTATGACGACGATGACGTTGATGATAATGTCGATGATGATGGTGATGATGATGATGATGGTGATGGGGATAATAGAGATGATGGTGAAGATGATGATGTTGATGATGTCGATGATGATGTCTGGTGTCGATGATGATGATGATGAGAACGACGACGATGATGGTGACGATGTCGATGATGATGATGATAATGATGCATGATGTCGATGATGATGATGATGATGAGGATGATGACGTTGGTGATGGTAGTGGCGGTGGTGATAACGACGATGATGAAGTTGGTGATCGGTTTTACAACGACGACCACAACAACAAACGCAACATCGACAACCACAGAAACAACAACAACAACAACAACAGCAGCAGAAACAACAACAACAACAACAACATAAACAAAACGCAACCAGAATAATGATAATAATAATTATGATGCTGATGATGAAATTGACGATGACAATGATGCTGACAATGTTGATGGTGATGGTGGTGGTGGTGATAATGCCGATGATGATGAGAGCGACGATAATAATAATAATAATAATAATAATAATAATAATAATAATAATAATAATAATAATAATAAGAAGAAGAAGAAGAAGAAGAAGAAGAAGAAGCAGAATGCTTTATTCATTCTGCATTATTAACATTATTTTGATATATTTTACTATTCTTTATTGATAATACTGTATGTTTTTTTTCTCCTTCCTTCACTTTCCTTTCTTCATCTTTACAATAATGATGATAATAAAATAATATTAATAATAGACTGCCATTGATTAAAAATTACAATAACAATAAAAATACTATGAATGAAGTTTATTATTATTATTAATAATAATATTAATAACGCAAGAAAAAATACTACGAAAATATACATACATCTACATATACATGCATAAATACATATATTCATACATAGACATATATATATATATATATATATATATATGTAAATATTTGTATGAATGTGAGTGCGTATATGTGTGTGACTTCGCGCTTGTGTTTGTTCCGTCAACAGTTGAAAACCGGTGATGGTTTCCTTACGTTCCTATAACTTAGTGGTTTGTAGTCTTTTACTCTTTTACTCGTTTCAGGCATTTGAGAAGCGGCCATGCTGGAACACCACCTTTAGTTGAGCAAATCGCACGCAGGACTTATTCTTTGTAAGCCTAGTACTTATTCTATCTTTTGCCGAACCGCTAAGTTATGGGGACGTAAACACACAAACATCGGTTATCAAGCGATGGTGGAAGGGATCAAACACAGACACGTAAGCAAACACATACAAATACATATACGTGGCTATGTGGTAAGTAGCTTGCTTACGAACAACATAGTTCCGGGTTCAGTCCCACAGTGTGGCAACTTGGGCAAGTGTCTTCTACTATAGCCTCAGGCCGACCAAAGCCTTGTCTGGATTTGGTAGACGGAAACTGAAAGAAGCCCGTCGTATATATGTATTTTTTTCATCTTTATCTGGTTTCAGCTCACAAGCTGTGGCCATGCTGGGGCACCGCCATTTGGTGTTGCTACATGATTTTACTTCACGAATGCTTTTTAGCAATTGCCATTTGGTGCTTGAGAGAGTTCGATGCAGCTACCCTCATCTGCACCTCCTGACGTGAAGTTGGTTCATCAGGGACACCTGACAAGAAGAGATCCAGTTTTATTTTAAAGACATCTGCATCCTTCTAGGATCTTCCAGATGTATATTATGGCATATCTTTCTCGCCTACGCTCTAAGGAATAGAGTCTGAATCTCTCGAGTCTTTCCCAAAAGCTTATATGCTGCACAGAGGCTATCTTCTCCGTGTAGCTTCGTTGGATCGCCTCAAGTTTTGTGATTAACTTGACACTGGATGGTGACCATAGCTGAGAGCAATAGTCAAAGTGGCTTAGGACAAGTGTCCTCCAGAGGACCATCATAGTTTCCTGGTCTCTTGTTCTAAAGGTTCTAAGAATCCATCCGGTCAGCCGCCTACATTTCATTGCCAATTTAGCAACATGCACATGAAAGGTTACATCATCACTTATGTTAATACCCAGGTCTCGCATTGATTGTGCCTCTGGGATTGCAATCCCTCCAGGTCCAGTGTATTTATTGGGTATTGCATTTAGTTTTGCATGCTGATAGCATAAAGCTTGAAACTTTTGAACTGCATGCTATTCTTTTCAGCCCACTTGTATATTTTGTACAGCTCACATTGCAGGTGCTTAGTGTCTTCAGGGTTCTGTATTGCCTGTGAAACTTTTGTATCATCTGCATAACTTGTGATCGTGGCTCTCTGCGTGGCTGAGGGCATGTCTAAGAGGGCCATTATGAACAGTAGTGGTCCCAAAAACAGTGCCTTGCGGAACACCGCTCATATTGCGTGTGTTAATGGAAGTGGCTACTTACAACCTGACTTCTATCCTTCAGAAAGTCATGAAGCCATTCTCCCAATTTCCTACTATGCCAAGATCACGCAATTTGTGACATATCACTCCACGATCGACCTTATCAAAGGCCTCCGCAAAGTCGAGATATATGACTTCCACACCCGAGTGGTTGAGCAGTCGTCCTAGCACCCAGACACAGTGCTGCAGGAGCTGAGCCAAGCAGCCTCCTCCTGGTTGGAAACCATGCTGGGCGCCAGGCAGCAATTCACTCTCCTCAAGGAAGGCGATTAGTTTCCATCCGACTACTCGGTCCATGTTTGTGTGTATGTTTGTCCCCCCAACATCGCTTGTGTATGTGTTTACGTCCCCGCTACTTAGTTGTGAGTTTTCATATAATAATAATAATAATAATAATAATAATAATAATAATAATAATAATAATAAGGGTGAAAGATTGCAAAGATAAAGCAATTGAAAACGACTGAAACTGAAAATAGATGGGTAAAGAAAAGAATGCATGGACAATTTCATAGGGATGTTGAAGATATAACATAGAAAAAAGATTGCTGTTGATGACTAAAAGTGATTTAAAACCGGAAACGGAGGCTCTAATTTGTGCTTCCAAGAGCAAGCACTAAGGACAAACAACATACAATACAGAAAAGACAACACATCAGAAAGTGATAAGTGCAGAATCTGTAGACAACATGGTAAAACCGTATGGCTTTTTTCCAGCCAATGTACGCCACTAGCTCAGAAGGAATATAAGAGATGCAACGACGATATAGCAAGGCTTGCCTATTGGACACTTTGCAACAAGTATGGACTTGACAGAGCAAAAAATTCGTACGACCATAAACTCGAAGGCATCATCGAAAATGGTAATGCAAAGATCCCGTAGGATTTTATGACTCAGTGCAACCATGAGATAGAGAATAGTAAGCCAGACACAGTCTTAATTGAGAAAGAAAGCAAACTATGCTGCTATAAGGGTGGAACACTTGCAGAAAACAGCACTGCTTGGAACCGCACGAATACTTCGGAAGGTGCTCGAAAAATAAGGGGTTATCTTAGTTCACTGACAATGAACAGCTGACAGCGTAGTACATCTCGAGCGTTAGAAACTGTGCAAATGCAATGATGATGATGATGACGACGACGACGACGACGATGATGATGATGATGATGATGATGATGATAATAATAATAATAATAATAATAATAATAATAATAAATAATAATAATAAAATAATAATAATAATAATAATAATAATAATAATAATAATAATAATATAAATTATAATAATAATAATAATGTGGCTATGCCAGGAGATCAACGTATTATCATGAAAGAAAGAGAAAATGTTGATAAATATGGTGACCCGAGAATTAAGATTGATAAGATGTAGCAGATACGAGAGTCAAGCATAAAGGTTATCCCTATTGTCATCGGAGCATTGGGTTCAGAACCACCCAATCTGAAAAAAACATCTGAAAAGCTTAGAAATACCCTACAATCTAGATGTATTGCACATGTCGGCATTACTTGGAACTGCACGCATATTGCGTGAAGTACTGTCTGTCTGAGGTCCTTGTTGTAACTTGACAAACAATGCAAACTCCCTGTAGATACTTCAATCAACTACTTCACGATATTGTATACTGTGCGACTTTGATAATAATAATAATAATAAATAATAATAATAATAATAATAATAATAATAATAATAATAATAATAATCTCAAGGTTTAAAACAAACTTTTTAAAAAAAATTTATTTATTAGACATTCACTAGTACAACACCAAAAAATCCCCCCCCCCCAAAAGGCACTCTAAGCATAACAACAACGTGAACTTCCAACCTGTTGTCTCTTGAGGTCTCTGGGTGAGACTTGGAGCCAACTTGTACAAACATAAAGCAAAAGTCAAACATAGAATAATAATAATAATAATAATAATAATAATAATAATAATAATAATAATAATAATAATAATATTAATAGTAATAATAATAATAATAATAATAATAATAATAATAATAATAATAATAATAATATTAATAGTAATAATAATAATAATAATGATGATAATAATAATAATAATAATAATAATAATAATAATAAAATAATAATAATAATAATAATAATAATAATAACAATAATAACAATAAATGCTCTGATGCAGTACCAGGCAGTGGCTCTCGTGGCTTCTGATCTTAACTGATTGGAAGTGTTATCATGTACGTTGTTTTGACTTGGTATAAAAGATGGACTACAGCAAATATTATGCTCAGTAACACAGATTTACTTGTCAGTTGTTTGACCATTACCAGTTGAGCATGTACCTTAGTAGCTGACGATATGTGCATCTCTGATCACGCGTAGAAGTAGTGGGGGAGCATCATGGCCATGTGTTGCGAGGAATTCTTTAAGGTTTGAATAATTCACATCTGGAAACATGGGTGTTTCATTCAACATCCTTAAACAATCCTTATTCAGGGACCTTTTGACAGAGATGGGCTAATCGACCTGAAGAATATTCTAAATGGGCCCCACCTGCAAGTTCATGCGCTGTTTATATTGATATGAGATCACCATGTCACGCTCATATGATTGCGATGCATGTACTTGGTGTACCCTTATCAGACGGGTAGTCATGATAGGTATACTGGTCTTCATATATTTTACCCCAGAGTCACTTTGATGGCACGCACTGCTCCCCCACTCAATGATGATAATAATAATAATAATAATAATAATAATAATAATAATAGTAATAATAATAATAATAAAAATAATAATAATAATAATGATAATAATAATATAATAATATTTGCGTATAATAAGGAGAGAGGAGAAGACATAAGTTGATGATGATTTCAAATTTTTGATACAAGGGCTGTGTAGGGAAGGTGATAAAGTCGATTACATCGACCCCAGTCTGTAACTGGTAATTATTTTATCGATCACCAAACGATGGAAGGCAAAGTCGACTCTGCAGCATTGGCACTCATACGTTATCGACAGTCGTAATGCCGCTTAAGCAATGTGCCCGGTGCGGTAACGACAGAGCAAGATCGCCACAATAGCTGCAGTAGTAGAAGTAGTAGTAGTAGTAGTAGTAGGAGTAGTAGTAGTAGTAGTAGTAGTAGTAGTAGTTGTTGTTGTCGTTTCTTACACAGGCACAGGGCCAGAAATTCGGGGTAAGGAGAGGAGGTCATCAATTATATCGACTTTGTAGTAGACGGGTAATTTATTTTATCAATACCGGAAGTTTTAATGGCAAACTTCACCTCGCTGAAAACAGTAATGTTAACATACTTACACATACACACACTCACCCACATACACGCGATCGCATATATATATATATATATATGTATATGTATATTTATATAAATATATGTGTATGTATTTATATACATGCATATATATTTGTTTGTGTATATATATATATATATATACATATATATATGCATATACATATGTAAATATATATGCATATATATATGTGTATATATATTATATATTATGTATATAAATATTTATATACACCAGCATACATATATATACGTGTCTCTATAATTATGTACACGGATACACGTATGCATAATTATACACGCATACGCAAACGCATACATACACACTCACACACATATATACACACACACACTATCGCTGCTGCTGCTGCTAGTATGATATCCCCAACAATCATCACCACCATGATACGACGACGACGACGACCACCACCACCACCACCACCGCCGAAACCACCACCATCGTAACCACTATCAACACCAGCACCACCAGCACCACCACCACCAGCACCATCACCAGCACCAGCACCAGCACCACCACCACCACCACCACCACCATCTCCGTTACTACTACCACCCCAGCCCAACACCACCGACACTACCACCACGACCACCACCACGACCACCACCACGACCACCACCACTACTCCTCCTCCTCCTCCTCCTCCTCCTACTACTACTACTACTACTACTACTACTAATAATAATAATAATGATAATCGTGTTGATGGTATTAATATTAATGACGATGTTGATGATGATGTTGATAATAATAATAATAATAACTACATTACGAAAGTCTACAATAACAACAACATCAGCAATAATAGCAACGACCACATTAATGTTAGACTGTATACAATAGTCATACAATGGGGAGAGATTATGAGATTGGTGTGTAAATACAGAGTAGAATGGTACACAGTTTTAATATAAACACACACTGGTATATCTAGCTATATATATATATATATATATATATATATATATATATATAATATATATATATGTATGTATATATGTATATCTATATACATATGTATGTAGTGTATCTATCTATATATATATTATATATATATATATATATATATATATATATATATATATATACGTTGTACATACACACATACGTGTAAGTATGTATGCATTGTGACTGACGCAACGAGTTATAATGAAACGGATAGCTGTATACTAACGCAAACATAGTGGCTAATAGATAAACAAATGCGAAGAGACACATGAAAAGGGGAAGATAATCACATACACATAGACTCACACTCACTTAAACTCACACTCACACATGCGCACACGTGCGCACAGACACACGCGCGCACACGTATATGGTTAAGACGTGTTGCCTCAGGTTAGCATGTCGGCTTCTCGATCAGAAGGCTGTAAGTTCCAAATCAGGTACAAACATTGCATTGCGTTGGATTGTTGTTTAGCGCTGGATATCCATTGACGATGCTCCAATGTACTGCTGTCGCAGTCATCTTTCCTTTTAGATGGCATATTATCGATGTTCCCATGTTCAAGTGTTGGTGGAACTTAAAAAAACTATTTTGGAAAAAGTGATACATGCTACCTGGATATATACATTTGCAAGGGCTGGTATTGCTCAGTTTATACACACACACACACACACACACACACACACACACACACACACACACACACACACACACACATATCCACTCACGCACACACAACCCTACACACACACATTTTTCATATATTGAGCTTATTTGATAGTCAGTTCATATAGCAAGCGGAGCCTCATATCAGTAAGGTGCGCATTGATGCCGTGGAGAGCTAGGCCCCGAAACGGTGCGCATTCTCTCCTGATGACACCATACATTTGCTAGCTTCCGATACGCGGAGTTTACATGTACAAGTTGTATGCAATATGTATATATATATATATATATATTTAGCGCGAATACGTCAGTCTTGAAAATTTTAAGTCAGATATCCCGTAGGCTTCGATACAGACGCCTCGTGTATATTTGTCTCTCCCAGGTCTTTACTGATGAAGTGTAACCTATGGTAGATTGGCTTAATTTAATTTAATTAAGCTAATTTAATCATTAATGACACAGAAACGTTGCAACGTCTAAAAGATGAATTAGGGTAAATGTTTTTAAATTTTCACCTAATTTCTGAATTAATATTACTTGGCGGTGTGAGTTATGGCTGCTCTTTCTGGTGGACGAGTGACCTGTTGGGGTCACTCCTAAATCGTTATATATATATATATATATATATATATATATATCCTCAAACATACAAGGGGTCGCTGAAAAGCTCTTGGTTTTAAGGGTGCCGCTAAAGGCCTGGCTGGAGCCCAATCCTGCTGTGTTCTTTTACAGGGCTTAGAGGTATTGAAGGACCACTGCAATAAGTGTGTGAATTTCAAAGTGGAAGATGTTGAGTAAAATCCAAATTATCTCATCCGCCTCTATTTTATTTTACTCCAAACCAGTCACTTTTTAGCACTTCTGACACACACACACACACACGAACACACACACACACACACACATACACGCAAACAATTTAACTTACGTTTCGGACATTGCACTTCACAATATATTTCTTTACTACCCACAAGGGGCTAAACACAGAGGGGACAAACAAGGACAGACAAAGGGATTAAGTCGATTATATCGCCCCCAGTGCGTAACTGGTACTTAATTTATCGACCCCGAAAGGATGAAAGGCAAAGTCGACCTCGGCGGAATTTGAACTCGGAACGTAACGACAGACGAAATACGGTTACGCATTTCGCCCAGCGTGCTAACGTTTCTGCCAGCTTGTCCTTCACAATAGTGTACAGAACTGAAAGGGAAGAGTTAAGGCGGGGAAAATTCGAAAAATGTATAAAAGATGTAATCAAGGCGGATTTGCTCACGTAACGCTTGTTCACATCGTGATCACATGGCCACTGAATGTTTGCACATACATACACACACTCACACACACATACGCACATACACACACACATATATATTCAGGATTAAATAAAGACATCAAGCGGAAAAGACAACGGACGGAAGATTGGACATACCTATATATATATATATATATATACAGGTATGTGAAATTTTCCGTTTGCTATCCATTACTTCATATATTTTATCATTCATCTCTCATAAAATACATTCATACATGTATACACACACATATACATATATACATACATACTTACATACTTAGAGAAGGCGCATGGCTCAGAGGTCAGAGCGTCGGGCGCTGAATTGTAAGGTGGTGAATTCGATTCCCGGATGAGGATGTGCTTTGCGTTCTTGAGCAAGACACTTTATTTCACGTTGTTTCATTTCACTCAGCTGTAAAAATGAGTTGTGACATCACTGGTGCCACGCTGTATCGGCCTTTGCCCTTCCCTTGGATAGAATTGGGGGTGTGGTGAGAGGAGGCTGGTATGCATAGGCTACTGCTGGTCTTCCATAAACAAACTTACCCGAAATTGTCTCGGAGGGTAACTTTGTAGGTGCAATCTTATAGAGATATACATTTAAATCTATATACTACTAAACTCTCTGACTGCTTGCTTGTCTGTCATTTAATACAGCCGACGCGTAATAGGAGATATTCTGAGAGTAAAGAACCCCTGAAATGTGAATACAAATGGAATGAAACAAGTTTCGCGCAAATCGGACGTGTTCCCAAAGATATGCGTTTTTCTTGGGTGAGGTATTCTTTCAAAAAATTTAAGTAGTAAAACCTGGAGTTATTGCCCTTTGCTGTGAACACCGGATAGTTTTTTGTTGGCATATCTACCGAATTGTACCCCACCAACTTTGTTGCCTAATAACTTCCAGAAAAACGGATACTGTTTAGCAAAAGTTTCAACAAACACCGCTTACATACTGTGGATATAGGGAGTTACGGAAACGAACTTTGCGAGGGGGTGGGGAGAGCAGTTTCTGAAATTTCCCACGATACCAATTTTTTCCCTCATTACTTTCTGGAAAATGGATTACTTTTAATGAAATTTTATACAAATACCTTTCAAAGGGCATACATTACGATTATAAAGAAATTAGTGAGGAAAAGTTTTCCGAGGGTGTGGGGAGATTGGTTTAGGAAAACGGAGTTTTGGATGAGGAAGACCGAATAAATTGGAACTACTGGGATTTTTCCCATTTTTTGTACCACCACCTTCAAAATGATGGGAATGGGGTAGGGCTGGGGGCATCTTTTTATGTAAAAACATTTTTTAAATTTTTGAAGTTCCTCGCCATCCCACTCCAGACCGATTTTCGACAATTTTTTAACCTTCAAAACATGGGAGGATCCTTTTGGGTAATAGAAAAAGAAAATTGTAAATATCTTCAGAGGAAAAGGGTCTACGATTCAAGGGAGATTTGGCTGTTGGTTCTAGCATTTTCCTAACCGTTTTTACTCTCACATGTATTGATGTTTTCTCAATATTTTTCTCTCATTAAACACATTTTAAGGAATGATGATGCCGTAGTAACACACGAATATACCGAAAGTAACATAGCCCTGAAATGGGAAAATTGTTTCCATTAATTTTATGTATACGTTATATAACAATTCCATTTGCATTTTTGTAGAAGTGTACACATATACCATAACTAAATACTGTTACTGGAGTTCAAATTCATCCCGGAAGTTGAATTTCCATTAGGTGCTGTAAATAATCAATAAAACCTTAAACATGAACTTGACACGATCGGATTGAAATATTTAACTGAATCATCATAAAATTAACTTCAATGTTTTATAGCCTGAACCGTCAGTGGCCCAACGGGTCACAGGTAGTCTAGTATTTATCTAAATCTTTCTTATCTATAGATATAATCAAAATAAAATGAGACAACTTGGAAAAACTATTAACGGAAGAACGTTCAAAGGGCAATTAGACATGAAACAGTTACACGTGCCATAGGGATCAGAATCATCGAAGTTTCGGCACACTTGAGCCTGGAATTCAAACCTATGGAACCACTCCTCTGAGTGTACCAGTGATGATAAAACAATATGTGGTGGATATTATGAAGTAGTAACTGGGGAAATGGAGAACTACATTCCAGAGAAACGGAAAATTTAGGGCTGAGATTCATACAATAGTGGATATTGATTTTTTATTAACACAGAAAAATAGAGAATGCTACAGTGAGTGTTAGGTATAGAGAGATTTTGAAACGCTAAAAATTAGATGATAGAAAACGTGACGGAGAAAGAGAAGGTAACCAAATGATAGGGGGAAAGAAAACCAGAGTAAAAAAGAGAATTTAGACGTGGGAAAGACATAACGATGTGAATCAGATGATAGGAGAATGATTTACAAACTGCAATAATGAAAGAGGTTTTAAAATGAGTGAAATGGAGAATATTCAGTGAGAAAAAAGAAGAAAAAGTAAGAGATATGATTTCGATCGGTCCAGTGTCCGTAAACCTCAAAAAGTGTATGTGTGAGAGAGAGAGAGAGAGAGAGAGAGAGAGAGAAGAGAAAGGAAGAGTGGGGCGATAATGTCTCTGTATAAATATATATACACACATGTATACATACACATACATACCTTCATAAATCTATATGTATGTATGTATCTATTTACACACACACACATAATATTAAGTATGGTATAGAAAGCATAGGCTATTTAAAGAGTGCCCATAGAGAGTTAATGCGGAAAAAATTCAGAGTAGAGGAAACTGAAAACGCAAATCATAGGCATTCAAACAGATTCCCGAAAGCTTATATATATATATATATATATATATACATATATATAAATGTATGTATTTTGATTTTTATTATCATAATTAAATAGCAATTTAGACTCACCTCTATGCAGCTTAAGGTTTCGTACGCTCCCAGAACGAGGCTAGCTCGTCAGGTACCTCACGTCATTAACAAGATATGAGTGAAATTCAAATTGGCTTCTAGATGTTAGGTCTCTCTTGGTCAGTTCAGCTCACGTGGCGTTATCATTGGTCCGGAAGCGACATCAGATATTTTCTTTGTGCTCCTGATGATTATGATGATAATGATGATGATATTCCTCATCATCATCATCTTTATCATCATTACCACCTCCCCAACACCACCACCACCACCACCACCACCACCAACAACAACACCATCATCATCATCATCATCATCCTCATCTTCATCATCATTACCACCACCATCATCATCGTCGTCCTCATCATCATCATCATAATCATCATCATCAGCATCATCACCATCTTTAACAACATTAGCACCACCATCATCATCGTCATCATCATCGTCATCATCATCGTCGTCGGTGTTTGGTAGATTGGTAAAATCGTTAGCTGTCCAACAAAGTACCAACCGAGGTTTCTTATGGTGCTTTACGATCTGAGTACAAATTTCGCCCACGTCAGCTTTCACCATTTCGGGGTCCCAGTTATCGTTTTACCCCTTTCTCCTAAAATCATTGGTCTTGTGCTAAAACTAGAACAAATTTATAATAATGATAATAATAGTAATAATAATAACAATAATAATAATAATAACAGCAGCAAAAATAGAAGAGTGCCATTGTTATCAAGTGAACGATATTTCGACATCTCGAGTGTCTTCCACTGGTTCAAAAACTAAACTTGTTAATCTACTTCATTTTGGTTAATATTTATGGGACTGAGGTGGAAGACACAAGAAATGTCGAAATATCGTTCATTTGATAACAATGGCATTTCCATGCTTGCTTCTATATCTTCTGGGGGAGTTACCTCAGTCCTATAAATATTAACCAACATAATAATAATAATAATAATAATAATAATAATAATAATAATAATAATAATAATAGAAATTAAATATAAAGATCTGCTAATAGAAATTGGAAAAATGTGGCCTCTCAAGGCGACTACAGTACCAGTGATTGTAGGATCTCTAGGAATGATAAAAAAAGGTACTGAAACCTATTTGAAAATGATTCCAGGCTTACCATCCCTACAGGAAGTGCAAAAAATCGTATTAACTGGAACGGCTCATGTACTGAGAAGAGCATTATCGCTGTGAAAACAAAATCCATCCATGAATTTATTTATTTATTAATTTTTAAATACATGTTTCATCTGTGAATTTGCGTGCGTAATCTGGGAATGCATACAATGAGCTTCTCTGCCCTAGGAGTATGGAAAACACTCGGCGAGAAACGGAAGAAAATTTTAAGAAAGAAGGTAAAAACATAATAATAATAATAGTAATAATAATAATAATAATAATAATAATAATAATAATAATAATAATAATAATAAAAAAAATAATAACAACAACAACAACAACAATAATAATAATAATAATAATAATAATAATAATAACAACAACAACAATGGTAGGGTGGTTTGTACCAAGATATATCAGAAAAGGTAATGGACAAAAAGTAGAAGGTAAAAATTCTCTGGGATTTTGACTTACAGACAAACAAGGTGTTAGAGCACCGAAAGCTGGACATAGTAACCTTAAGAAGAGAAGTAGAGTTCCTGATAATCGACGTGGCAGCGCCAGGAGATCAACATATTCTTATGGAAGAAATAGAAAAGATCAATAAATATGGAGACCTGAGAATTGAGAACGTCAACATATGGCAGCTACGAGAGTCAAATATAAAGGTCATCCCCATTGTCATCGGAGCATTGGGTTCAATACTATCCAACCGGAAGATACATCTGGAAACTTTAGAAATACCCTACAATCTAGGTGTATTGCAAAAATCGGCATTACTTGGAACTGCCCGTACATTGTGTAACGTACTGTTTGAGGTCCTTGTTGTGACTTGACAGACAGTACAAACCCCGGTACACACAATATCTTCAATGAACAACATCACCATATTGGATACTGTGCGATGCTCCACATAATAATACTTTGCCTTTCATTCTTTCGGGATTCGATTAATTTAGTACCAGTGAAACACTGGGGTTGATGTAATCGACTAGTTCCCTTCCCCCAAATTTCAGGCCTTGAGCCGTTTGTAGAAAGGATTATCATTATTAATAATAAATCTCTGAGCGAGGTATAAGCAGTATTTCACAACATCGTGAAGTATATTTGCCACTTAAATGTTGCTAACCCTTCAGGGTGGATGCTACTGTAGCTTGTAGCCCCAGGAGGACACCTCCTCCAACTGGCTATTGACAAACGTTCTGTGCCCTATCAGTATTTGCAAAGGGAAGCCATCCTTTCCATCTCCAACCTGACATGATACACACGGACCCGAGCTTCTGAGTATTAACCCGCCATCACCGTGTGATTATCTCCGGTTGGCGATGTGAAGTGGTTCCCAATGCAAATATATATATATCCTTTTTCCAGTGACGAAAAGTCACTGATCTCGAAAAAAGTGTAAACAAACAATAATAAATCTGTGGGCGAGTTATAAACAGTAGCTGCACGATATCCTGAAGTATATTTGTCACTTAAATGTGGCTAACCCTTCAGGGTGGATGCTACTTTAGCTTGTATCCCAGGAGGGCACCTCCTCCAGCTGGCTATTGACACACTGTCTATTGTTGTTGTTGTTGTTGTTGTTGTTAGTATTATTATTATTATTATTATTATTATTATTATTATTATTATTATTATTATTATTATTCAATAGTCTTCTTTTTATCACGTGCTTTCACTGCACTGCTGATCGCAGCTCTGTGTGCCTTGGGTATATGTTGTAGTTTATTGCAATGCTCTTACATTTACTGTGTTGAAAGTGATTCACGTAGAATGTGTGCCGTGCCTAGTAGTGCTATTTTCTCTATGTTATATATACTTGTAAGTCCTGGTGTTTTTGTTATGTATTTATCTGATATTTATTTTATCATACTTAAGTGTTTCTGTTTTAGGCTCCACATTCGAGGTACCTCTATATCAAGATCTTTATATCTTAAAAGTTTCTCCGTTTCTTTTAGAGAAACATTGTCACCTGTTGGTATTAATACATCGATTAAAAAGCATTTTTTCTTTCTTGGTGATCTCTGACAACTATATCCGACCTATTAGCCTTAAGTTCTTTATTTGTGTGCATTGAAATATCCCAGATTATGTTTGCTTTCACGTTTTCTGTGTCCTTTTCAGGGGTGCGCCTCTACCATCATTTTCCTGTTGTTATTATATAGTGTTGGCATAGCTTCCAGTGTATATACGTCCAAACTCTGTCATGTCTGTGAATATACTCCTTCTTAGTAAGGAGTGGGCAGCCAGAGAAAATATGATTTATTATTTCTTCTCTATCACCACATGTTCTGCAGTTATTTCTATTTCTTTTCATTGTGTTTTTAGTGATTTCTGTTTTATCGTATCTAGTTCATTGATTTCCAAGTATTATTATTATTATTATTATTATTATCATTATTATTATTATTATCATTATTATTATTATTATTATTATTATTATTATTATTATTATTATTATTATTATTATTATTATTATTATTATTATTATTATTAATATTGTTATTATTATTGTTGTTGTTATTAAGGCGGCGAGTTGGCCGAATAGTTCGCAGTATTTCGTTTGTCTTCACGTTCTGAGTTCAAATTCCGTTGGGGTCGACTTTGCCTTTCATCCTTTCGGGGTCGATGAATTACATACCAGTGAGACATTGAGGTCGATTTAATCGACTCATCCCTTCCCCACAAATGAGTGCCCTTGTTGAAAAATTTTGAAACCATCATCATTATCATTATTATTATTATTATTATTATTATTATTATTATTATTATTATTATTATTATTATTATTAATGCTGTTGTGATAATTGTTGATCTTATTGCTGTTTATGTTGTTGGTATTGTCATTGCTGCTCCTGCTGTTATTATTATTATTATTATTATTATTATTATTATTATTATTATTATATTATTATTATTATTATATTACTATTATCATTATTACTATTATTATAATTATCATTATTATTATTATTATTATTATTACTATTAATATTATTATCATGATTATAATTATAATAATAATAATAATAATAATAATAATTATTATTATTATTATTACTATTATCATTATTATTATTATTATTATTATTATTATTATCATCATTTTTATTATTACTATTATTATTATTATATTATTATTATTATTATTACTATTATCATCATTATTATTACTATTATCATTATTATTGTTATTATTATTATTATTATTATTATTATTTATTATGATTATGATTATTACCCAGTGCATAATTCATATAGAATCATTAAATCAAAATGGATCCTTTATTTAGTTTTTCTTAAAAATTTAATGAATAAGTCAATGAATGAATTATTATTGTTATACAATTAAATCAGTGATAATTATCATAAGTTAATGAACAAATAAAAAACAAACAATTGAACCTTTAAATAATTAAATCAGGGATTTTTATAATTATAATTATTAATGCATAAATAATCACATAAATAAATATATAACAATAAATAAATAAATAAATAAATGAATAAACAAATAAAAATAGTGCATTGAAAAACGGACAATCATGAATGCTATGATTATTTAGGGAAAATGAAAGTCACAAAGCCTATAAATCAAGAACACTTTCATGGGTTTTAAATTGATTATTAAGAGAAAAAAAAAAAATTCTTATTGTATAGAAAATTTTGGAAACAAATAAATCAGGAATAACGTTCAGTAGGTTAATAAATATTAATAATTAGTCAATTAAATGGGGAGAAAGAGAGTAAAAAGAAAAAAAAATAGCACAACAATAATGATGATATTCCTATGATACTACACATAATAATATAAAGTTGTGGAGTAGAATAAAGGATACGAAAAGGCCAGGATGGAATAAGGGAGCTGTAAGGAACACGTGAAAGGTTTTGTGAATAATATGGCACTGAGAGAATATTAGTAGATAGGGTAGAGCTGGGGATAATTAGAAGACCATTATGGTGCCGCTGCCGTCGACTTGGGCGGGATTGAGGTCGGGGTTGGGATATATAATTACTGTGAAAACTGGAATAATTAGATAATTAAAATGACAAACGGAAAGAATAAAGTATATAGAAGAAAATCGCGGCATTTTTCAACGCTTGATTAAAGATGAAATATTAGTAAATAGTGTATGAAAAAGAAGAGGTTCTTTTTAGTTTTTTATTAGATTCAGTCACTGGATTGCGGCCATGCTGGGGCACCAACTTGAAGGCCCTAGTCAAACGAATCGACCTGAGTAGTTATTTTTAAACTCTGGTAATTATTCCGTTGGTCTCTTAGTATAAACGAACCATCGCCAGTTATCTGGTGATGGCAGAAAACAAACTCTTTCTTGGCGTTTGTCAGATGACGTCAGAGATTAAGGGGGAGATAAATGACATTCGATTTGTTAATTTTACGTCGAGATAAGAACTTTGGGACAAATTGGCCAACAGTTGGAATTCAACTTAGGATTGGAATAATAAAATGATTGCATTACAGAATTAATTCTCATTCGTCCTTAACCTCTGATCAAACACAACCGCGGCATATAGTCATTATAGACATGTAATAGTCATGCCATTAAGCTCTCTCTAATTTTGGTCCGCAGAACCAATTTATCCTCCACAGAAGCCAGCTTAAGAGTCCGAACAGAGTGCGGCTTTTAAGCTAGTGTTGAATAAAGATATAATTAACTGATCCTCCTGTATTTTCTTTTACCCAAAGCCGGGAAATTTTCAGCCCTGCCCCTGGTGTATGCGTGTGTATATATATATACATATGTGTGTGTGTGTGTCTGTACATGTGCGTATTTATATATATATATATGTATGTATATATATATACATATATGTATATGTAAATATATATACATACACACACACATATATACACGCACATATATATACACACGCGCATATATATATATATATATACACGCGCACATATATGTATATGTATATATACATATATATATATATATATATATATATTATATATATATATATGTGTGTGTTGCGTTTATATACACACACACATACACAAAGACACACACGCATATATATATATATATATATATATATATTATATATATATATATACATATATAACATATATATATGTATATATGTGTTAGTGTGTATATATAGGAAATTACAGAAATGCAGACAACTACAGAAGAGGCAGAGGCGCCACCGACACACACACATAAACCTATACACTGACACAGAAATGCTGACATACTCACGTATACACACACTGATATGTTTCTCTGTACCGACACATCAAACAACATGTAAATGACTTGACACACACACAAGCCTGATGTATAAATATACACAAAGCCATACAAGCATACGCACACAATCACACATAGACATATATGCACACACACCCACTGGTACGCACATAATATAAACATTAACACACGTACACACACTGACACGTACACACAGAATCACAGACACACTTATCCACAACGCATATGCATTCAGATACATTGACACACACACACACTCTTGCAAATACACCTACCTACAGATACACACTTTCACACACAGACACGTAACCACACACACAGAGACCCAAACGCACGCACACATACATATACATGTACACACACTATGAGGAATTCAATCACATATATACACAGCCTTAGATAGAAACTCACAGATGCATACTTATAAACACATATACATACATACACATATACATACATGCACACACTGACATATACTGACACAGTAAAGAGCACACACCAACACACACTCCCGGTGCCACACACACACATATACTCACACAGGCACACACTTGCACACATATGCAGTCAGGCAATGCCACACACACGCGCATACAAAGCACACACACACACACACACACACACATACACACGCACATACATACACACGCACATAGAAGTACACATAGATATACACAGTCACGCAATGTTACATACACATACAGGTACACACACACATGCACCCACACACGTACACACACACAAACACACAGACACACACACACACGCACACACACACGCCCTGCCACACATACACACACGCAATGCCACACACATACACACACGTGCATACACACATACGCACATACACCCACCCACCCACACACAGGGAATACGTGAAGAGATCCAATAAATTATTAATTGTTACGTTTTGTTCCCGTCTTTGAAAATTCTATTGGAAAATGACAGCGGAATATTGGAATATTCCTCTGACCGTTATTTAGCGTCGTTATTTATGAACAGGAATTTGTATAATTGAACTGACCTCTTGATTTTCACCCTGCTTCCTGTCCCACGACGACCACCACCACCGA
Organism: Octopus sinensis; assembly: GCF_006345805.1. Lineage (NCBI taxonomy): Eukaryota > Metazoa > Mollusca > Cephalopoda > Octopoda > Octopodidae > Octopus > Octopus sinensis. The sequence continues at coordinate 30,121 of NW_021833681.1, forward strand.
TACCATTATAACCGCTATCACCACTATCACAAACTACAACATTGTCATAGCGCCCATTGAGATTTGTCCAGAGTAGCCTCCGCGTCGCATTCCAGCATGCAGCGAAGCAGTAGCCAAATCGTTCTCAAATCACAATCTTGACCCCTTAAATATAGAAAGGACATATTGGAGGATGTAGTTACTGATGTACAAAAAGATGGGATAGTCGTGGACGGAGCGCTGTTGATCATAATTCATTATTTTTTGAGAATATATTTGCAAATAAAGAACAACAAAAACATATATTATTGTCTGATGCGACTGAAATTTCAGTTCGGGAGTCATTCCATTAACCCAGGTCTCCCTCAGTAAATTGGAGTCATCCAGAATATGGTTAAGCTTCACTGGAGGTTCATATGATTACTCTAAGGTGGCGAGCTGGCAGAATCGTTAGCACGCCGGATGAAATGCTTAGCGATATTTCGTCTGCCGTTACATTCTGAGTTCAAATTCCGCCGAGGTCGACTTTGCCTTTCATCCTTTCGGGATCAATAAATTAAGTACCAGTTACGCACTGGGGTCGATATAATCGACTTAATCCGTTTGTCTGTCTTTGTTTGTCCCCTCTGTGTTTAGCCCCTTGTGGGTAGTAAAGGAATAGGTAGTTCGTCTGCCGCTACGCTCTGAGTTCAAATTCCGCCGAGGTCGACTTTGCCTTTCATCCTTTCGGGATCAATAAATTAAGTACCAGTTACGCACTGGGGGTGATATAATCGACTTAATCCGTTTGTCTATCCTTGTTTGTCCCCTCTGTGTTTAGCCCCTTGTGGGTAGTAAAGAAATAGGCATTCCGTTTGACTTTACGTTCTGAGTTAAAATTCCGCCGAGGTCCTGTTTGCCTTTCATCCTTTCGGGATCGATAAATTAAGTACCTGTTGCGTACTAATGTCGATCTAATCGACTGACTCCTCCCCACCAAAAAATTTTGGGCATTGTTCCTAGAGTAGAAAAGAATATTCTTTTATTCTTTTACCCGTTTCAGTCATTTGACTGCAACCATGCTGGAGCACCACCTTAAAGGTTTTTATTTGAAGAAATCGATCCCAGGATCCTTACTCTTTGAGAGTTTGGTACTTATTCTATCGGTTTTGTATCGCCGAACCGTTTTGTTACGGGTATATAAACACACCAACATCGCTTGTGAAGCGATGGTGGGAGTGAGGCCAAACACACACAAACATACAAATACACATACACACACACATACGACGGGCTTCTTTCAGTTTCCATCCATCAAATCCACTCACAAGGCTTTGGTCGGCTCGTGGCTATAGTAGAAGACACTTAGCCCAAGGTGCCACGTAATGGGACTGAACCTGGAAACATATGGTTTGGAAGCAAGCTTCTTATCACACAACCACACCTGTGCCATTATTTTTTATTTATTATAGCCATTAGTCTGCAGTTATGTTGGCTGGTGAATCTGTTTGAAGAATGTTTAGAAGAAAGAATCGTCCCTAGCGTTTTCTTTTTTTAAGCCGGGTACTTACTCTATTGGATTGGTTTGCCGAGCAGCTAAGTTACGAAACGTAAGCAAACCAATACCAGTTGGCAAGCTGTGTAAAGGAGGGGTGGTGGCAAACATAGATCCAAAACCATACGTACACACGTACTCGCACGCACATATATACATACATACATTCGACGGGCTTGTTTCAGTTTCCGTCTACCAAATCTATTCCTAAAGCTTTGGCCGGCCAAGGGTTAAAGCACAAGACATTTATCCTAAGGTGTCACGCAATAAAACCGAAACCAGAATCATGTGGCTGGGAAGCAATCTTCTTACCACACAGCCATGTCTGCGCCTATGTTCTTTTATTTCTTCCCATTCTTATATTCCACAATTCTGGAATAATCTCCAATACTGCCGTATCAGGTGAGGCATTATTTCATGGCTCAAACAGGCCAGCTGGAGACTCTTTGCTTAATTGCTTATTTACCAAACCTCAAAACGATCTGCCGTTACTGCATGCATTTCAGTTCATTGCATACTTGCAGTATTTTTTTTTAGCAGAAACTTTCATCTTACACCGCAATTAAAGGACCCATGAGACTCGCTTTCAGTTACCATTCCGCAGTCCGTTGCAATAATTATCTTTCTATTTCTTCTCTAGCCAGTCTTTTCTTATTTTGCACATATATGGATTTTCTTTTCATAGCATTGCATAGTCCAATTTTTTAAAAGCTTACTTTCTTTTTAAACCGTTTTCCCTATTTTTGCTTTCGTTTTTTTCTACCTGTTTATATTTGTTGGCTTACTTCAAGTTAGAAAAATGTTTATAAATGCATTCACAATTTGACGAGCAAAAGCACAAATGTACGTACGAGGACCGATCAATAAGTATCCGGACTATTGCCGCAGTAACAAAGTTAAAGCATTCAGAGTGAAGCCGCTTAGCACAGCTTGACCTTGACCTCTGCTGTGCATGGACTTTAAGCTTTAACGTTCTAGCTCACTTCTCCTATTTACAGTAGTGCTTGGAAGTAACGTGTATAACGTGTGATCGTCGCATTGACCATGACAGAAAGTGTTGTCATGGAGATACCTTCTCAGTGGTCAACGCAAATTTGCGGAAAGTGTATGGAGAGAAGTGTATGACTCACACACAAATGTAGAGTTGTTCTGACGTTTCGAAGTTGGCCGAAAAAATGTCGATATTGACGAACGTTCTGGGAGACCAACAACCAGCAGAACTGAGAAAAACATCGCTGATGTGCGTGCAGCTGTGAAGGGTTATCGTCGAATCACCATCCGTGAGTTATCAGAGGATGTGCAGATTAGTTGTTGTTCAGTTCAGTCTATTATCACTGAAGATTTGGGTATGAGAGGCGTGTTTGCCAAATTTGTGCCAAAACTGCGTTTAGCTGACCAAAAAACACGCGGGTTTCAGTCGCACAAGATCTCCTTGATTGTATCGAGAAGGATGAAAACTTTTCGAAAACGTTTGGTAGGTCTCTGAGCAAGTTTCATCAAGCTATTGGCAAAATCTGATGCAGATTCTCTGCTCAACTTTCTCCGTCATGGTCAATGCGACGATCACACGTTGAACACGTTACTTCCAAGCACTGATGTAAATAGCCGAAGTAAGCTAGAACATTAAAACTTAGTGCGCATGCACAGCAAAATTTAAAGTCAATCTCTGCTGAGCAGCTTCACTCAGCGTGCTTTAGCTTCGTTACTATGACAACAGTCCGGATACTTACTGCTTAGGCCACATATACGACATTAACAAAATCATCATCACCAACGACTGTAGTTATTCCTTTGCTAGCGTTGCAAGTCCAAAAGAAATATTGGACATCAGTCAAGAAATAGAGAAAGAAGTGTGGGTGAGATTTATGGCAAGAAAAAGTGATTATTTATCCCAGAAATTTGTATATTTATACAGAAAAGGTTGAGGAAGAAGCTCACATACATTTTTAAGACCGTGAATTAATTAACCCAGGAGAGAAACAGTATTTGAAATATTACGTATGTCTCGGCAAGAGATTTTCGTAGTGGCGTTAAAATGTGGCTTGGACTATCGGTGCATGTGAGATGGCCTACAAAAACAGATTATCATCATCATTATTCTCTCTTCGCTTTACGATATCTGCAGTGTTGTGATAATTTTTCACCATTTAAAAAAAAAATTTATATATTTTAAATCTTCAAACATTTTCTATTTTTATATTGATCATGTAAGTCTAATTAGATTTAAGATATTACATTCTCCCTCTCCTCCTCCTCCTCCTCATTATCATTATCATCATCATCATCATCATCAAAAACAAAAACATCAACGACAAAAATAATGATAATGATGAGGGTGATGATGAAGATGATGATGATGATGATGATGATACTACTACTACTACTACTACTACTACCACCACCACCACCACCACCACTACTACTACTACTACTACTACTACTACTACCACATCCACCACTACTACTACTACTACTACTACTGATAACAATTTCTAATTTTGGTATAAGGCCAGTAATTTTAAGAGGAGAGAGAAGTCGATTGAAATGACCCCAGTGTTTGACTTATGCGTAATTTTATCGACCCAAAATGATGGAAAGCAAAGTAGACCTCAGAGTATTTTCAATTGAGAATATATAAAAAAAAACAAGCTCAAAGACATACTGCTAAGCATTTTGTCCGACGCACTAACTATTCTGCTAGCTCGACGCTTCAGTGCAGAGGGTGAGGAGAAGAATTATCGAGAATAGTGCGTGAGAAAAGAAGTCTCAGTTGTTTAAATAACTTTAATTGACAGACAACTGAATGACGTCTACTTAGAAGAAACAGACTAAAAATGGCGGTAGGTAGTATTAATGACGTCTTAAGTGTAAGGCCATGATAATTGCAACCGATACTACTACAGCACAACCAGTCAGGTTTATGGGAACAAACAGATCGAAATGAAATGAAATCACCCTCTCCTATCAGGTCTCAAGAATAAGGTGAGACACTGAGAACGAAGAGGGTCTGTTTCTCATCACAGTACTAGCCCGTGGTTATAAACTGTAGTAATGACCAGTCACTTTAGGGAGGGCGCAAACAATAGTGTAGAGGAACATAGAAAGTTATGGGGGGCAATAAGAAACGTGGGGGAAAATATGCGAACCGGGACAAATGCAATGAAAATCTGGAAGACTACGAGCTCGGTAGGGTTGCCAGTTTATTCGCCGACAGCTCGACTGTACGACAGGTTTTACTAGATTAGATTTTACCAGTAGCACTAAGACTAACCTGGTATTGTCATGAGATTATTATGGAAGGGGCTCGGTAGGATAGTTAGAGCGCCGGGAAAAATGCTTAACGGCATTTCGTCCGTGTTTATGTTCTGAGTTTGAGTTCCGCAACGGTCCATTTTGCTTTTCATTCTTTCGGGATGGATAAGATGAATACCAGCTGGACACTGGGCTCTTTGTATTTGGCTTACCCCCGCCCATAGAAACTGCTGGCTTGTGCCAAAATTTAAATCCATTACTATAATTATAATAACAACAATCTTTGTTGCTGTAATTTCTTGGCAGAATCGTCGAAATGCTTGGCAGTATTTCGTCCGTCTTCACGTTCTGAGTTCAAATTCCGCCAAGGTCGACTTTACGTTTGATCCTTTCGGGGTCGATAAAATAAGTACCAACTGTGTAGTAGGGTCGATGTATTCGACATACTCCTTCTCCCAAATTTTAAGCCTTGTGCCTAAAGTAGAAAGGATCATTGATTTATGGCAGCGCGTTCGCAGAATCGTTAGTGCGTGGGATAAGACGTGTGCAGAGAATTCGTCAGTAGATAATTCTACGACAGAGAATTCACCAACAAACAATTCTACAACAGACTATTCGCCGACAGAACAATTCTTCGACATACAATTCTACGACAGACAATTCACCGACAGACAATTCGCCGACAGACAATTCTCACACGGCCTCAGACTCAACACCGAGGCCTGCATCAAATGCCTGGAGGAGGTTGTGCTGCCCTGGGTTAAGAGGGTGGCTACTGGGACGCCCAATGTCTGGCAACAGGACTCTACACCATACCACACAATTGTCCTGTCTGTAAGTTATCTGTGGGCCAACTGTCTTTCGAAGAATTGTTCATCTACCAGGATACGATCCTTTGCGGCACTTCTAGTTCTTTACGTTCTAAGATCAAATTCTGCCGACGTCGACTTTGACTTTCATCCTGTCAAGACCGATAGAGTAAGTCCCCTAACCCAGTAGTATTTCTTTACATTCTGAGTTAATGTTGCTCCGAGGCCGGACGCAGCGTTTCGTCCGCTGAGGTCGATAAAACATTATATCAGTCAAGCAGTGGAGTGGTTACAATCGACTTCTAACTATTCTCAAAATTACTTGCTTGGTATCAAAATTATCATCATCATCATCGTCGTCGTCGTCGTCGTCGTCATCATCATTGTCATCATCATCATCATTGTCGTAGTCGTTGTCGTCATCTCCGGTGTCGTCGACGTCATCATCACCATCATCATCATCATCATCATCATCATCATCATCATCATCTTTATTGTCGTTAGCATCATTATTATTGTTATTATTATTATTTTATTATTATTATTTTATTATTATTATTATTATTATTATTATTATTATTATTTTTATTGTCATTAGTATTGTTGGTGTTGTAATATCTTAAATATAATTAGACTTACATGATCAATATAAAAATAAAAAGCGATTAAAGATTAAAAATATATAAAAATTCTGGAAAAAAAGACTGCGAAAAAGTACCGCAACACTGCAGATATTATAAAGCAAAGAGTGAATAATTTTCACTTGATCTTTCGACGATATAAATATATAAATCTATAAATAAATAAGTAATGAAATAAATTAATAATTAATACATATACAGACAATTATAGAAAATATAAAATATTTTAACGAAATAAATTTTATTATCAAATATAATATGAAATATAAAATGAAACTCAGTCGACATGATAAAAATTAATATTTAAAGAATGCATGTAGTATTCGTGTGAAAATACTAAGCGAAATATATAAATGCATCGCAAAAATTCATAAATGTCTCGTAAAAATGCATAAATACATAGCAAAAATTACCAAATAAACAAGAAGAAAGTTTTCAAGATGGCAGCCATCAAAATAATCATATAAATCACTGCAGCAGTCATTTTACTTTCTGTTAAAAGATTTCTTGTCGTTGATTGGTGCTTGCTAAGAAAGATGTGGAACGGGAAAAAAATGCGCAAGAAACGCAGATTCACTCAAAATTACATTGATAATTATTCATTTGGTTTAATTCACATTGGATTGAATAATTTGTATGTTATTAGTTCTTTTGCCTTTTCATTTCGTCGAGAACATATTTTTTTAGTTTCAGATTTCTATATTTCCTTTGCACTTCTCATCCTTCAATTTATTATTGTTGCTGTTTTATATTAATGTCTTGTTGTTGCTGTTGCTGTTGAGCGTAGCGGTCTTCGCCCCAGAGTGGGAGAAGTCCGAAACGTGGTCCTTTGCTATTCGTAAGACTTGCAGAAGAGAAAGCAGGTCAACCCCCGACACCGAGTGCATCGACGGATGGATGAATGCGCATCCAGTCTCAGCGCAAGAAACAGGACAAGAAACAGGAAAAAAGAGTGAGAGAAAGTTGGGGCGAAAGAGTACAACAGGGGTCGCGGCCATCCCCCTGCCGGAAACTCGTGGAGCTTTAGGTGTTTTCGCTCAATAAAAACAACGCCCGGTCTGGGAATCGAAACCCCGATCCTCCGCCCGCGAGTCCGCTGCCCTAACCACTGGGCCATTGCGCCTCCACTTATTACTGTCGTTGGCTCTTTTGATACTTCGATAAAGCAACTATCATTGTTAATTATGTTTTTTGCTTTTTGTTGGTGGAATAACAGTTTGTTAAGTAACTGCAGGTACTAATGTAGTAGTAGCAGCATCAGTAGCAGCAGAAGAAACAGCGGTTGCTGTAGTTATTGTTTTATGTTGTTGCATAGCCTCATGTTAACCCTGTTCATATATTGTTTAGGAACGCCCAGTAATGCTAACCTGTTGTCTAAAATACCTTAAATAATGGAATTTTTCTGTTCGACTCTCAGACATTATTTCACTTTATTGGATTGGGAAAATATTTACAACATCAAAACGGCCAAAGAAGAATTACGGGATAGAAGGTGCATATAGGCCATTCAAGAACGCACAAGAACTGGTAACTTCTCTTAAACATATAGGCCCAACTACGGCTGTGTGGTAAGAAGTTTGCTTTCAAACCACATGGTTTCGGGTTCAGTCCCATTGCGTGGTACCTTGAGACAATTGTCTTCTACTATACACTCGGACTGACCAAAGCGTTGTGAGAGTATTTTGTAGACGGAAACTGAAAGAACTCCGTCATATGTATGTATGTATGTATGTATGTATGTATGTATGTATGATGTATGCATGTATGTATGGTCAGGTCACTTTTCACTGCTACTGGTAACATGTAACCCAGTAAAACCTGTTGCATGGTCGGGTCGTCGGCGACTAAACCGGCAACCCCACCAAGCTTGCTTCGTGAGGAGGGTGTTTATTGGACGCCATGCGGGATGAAAAACAAAACCCGTCAAAGGGCGGAGGAACTCTTGAGAGTCAACGGCCACCCAATAAATGTCTTAAAACTGGATCATGCACAGGTACATAGAAATAATCGGACTGAATACCCGATCGCGTGGTTAAACCATTGGGAGTGAAAGACTCCTAGCCTTTGTTAGGGCATCCTTCGAGGAGAAGGCAACTCAGGTAACTGGGATAACTCCGACATAAAACCTGCGGCTCAGTGGTTACCGATGATGTTGACTTGTTCTTCTTTTCGGATTATGGCTGCTGTTGCTTAGTGAGTGGGATTGACTCAGTGCACAGCCTTTCCCCACTTAAAAAAAAATCTTGCACAGGCATTGCACGATAACAACATTGATTAAGCTTCGTGCAATGGCCATACTCGATAACGAGGGGGCTGCCACCATGTATGTATGTTTGTATGTATGTATGTATGTATGTATGTATGTATGTATGTATGTACGTATGTATGTATGTATGTATGTGTGTGTGTGTGTGTGTGTGTGTGTGTGTCTTTGTGTCTGTGTTTGTCACCCGCTGCAAGTTGACAAGTGGCGTTGGTATGTTTCTATCCTCATAATTTAGTGATTTGGCAAGGAAGAGGGATAGAATAAATACCAGGATTTAAAATATGATTTCTGGGTTCGATTCATTCCACAGAAAGCCCTTGAAGGTGGTATCCCATCATGGCCTTCTGTCTGTATGTTTGTATATTTGTACGCACGTCCGTATGTATGTATGCATATATATGTATATATATATATGCACACACACATCTGTAAGCATGTCTATCTATCTATCTATCTATCTATCTATCTATCTATCTATCTATCTATCTATCTATCTATCTATCTATCTATCTATCTATCTCTCGATCCAACCATCGACCAATCCAAACCTCTCAATCTATCTATCTATGTGTCTATGTATCTATCTGTCTGTCTGTCTGTGTGCATATGTGTATATGTGCGTGCATGTCTTTGTGTTATATCCTGCACTTCATGACAATCGGTATTGATTGTGAAGATACGCACACATATACAGATAAGCACAGACACAGAGGTATGCGCCCCCCCACACACATAAGCACACACATACATGCACACACATACATAGGATTTAAAGATATGGCTGTTATTTCTTGCATGGCGAATGACCACATAGAAGCGCGTTCCTTTCTGTTTTGGCTATTATTAATGTTAGTGTTACTGAAAACTTTTCCATGTTGTTGTTGTTGTTGCAGTTGCTGTTGAGCGAACGGTCTTCGTCCCAGAGCTTGCAAGATAGGAGAAGTCCGAAACGTGGTCCTTTGCTATTCGTAAGACCCGCCAAAGAGAAAGCAGGTCAACCCCCAACACCAAGAGCATCGACGGATGGATGACTGCGCATCCAGGCTCAGCGGTTGCGTAGGAAGTCGGGGACAAGAAACAGGAAGAAAGAGAGAAAGTTGGGGTGAAAGAGTACAACAGGGGTCGCCACCCCACTGCCGGAGACGCGTGGAGCTTTAGATGTTTTTGCTCAATAAACACACACAACGCCCGGTCTGGGAATCGAAGCCGCGATCCTCCGGCCGCGAGTCCACTGCCCTAACCACTGGGCCATTGCGCCCCCATGTTATTGTTGTTGCTAATATGGGTGCTGTAAGGCGGCGAGCCGGCAGAAACGTTAGCACGCCGGGCGAAATGCTTAGCGTAACGTCTGCCGTTACGTTCTGAGTTCAAATTCCGCCGAGGTCGACTTTGCCTTTCA
>NW_021833681.1:45000-50000 GCF_006345805.1 Octopus sinensis
TAAACACAATATTTTTTGCATTAATGCATAGTATATATAATAATGTGAAGTATATTTTGCATATTAAAATGTTTAATTTTGGAAATGTATCAAGCAGTAAAAATACAAATTGCAAGTATTTCAAAATGTGGGTCACTACATGACAAAAACTAACAAAAGAAAAGGAAGAAAATAGTGGTGCTTGTGTTCCAAAGGTACAATGAGAAGGTTCAGGAGAAGGATAGAGAGATGGGGTTGAGGGAAGCAAGTTAGAAGGAAAGAAAAGAATGAAAAGTGAAAAGATAAACTGGGGATCTGAAATGAGTACTAGGCAGGAAATTGGCCCCTGTGCCGGTGGCATGTAAAAACAGCACCCACTACACTCTCAGAGTGGTTGGCGTTAGGAAGGGCATCCAGCTGTAGAAACACTGCCAGATCAGACTGGAGCCTGGTGCAGCCTCCTGGCTTCCCAGACCCCAGTCGAACCATTCAACCTATTCCAGCATGGAAAATGGACATTAAACGATGATGTCTTACCTATGCAATGGTCAAGTAGAAAAACTATGAGTGATAAAAAATTGGATTGTCTTTTGGTACCAAAAAAGTGAAGAAAGAGAGTAGAGAAGGTTAGGGAAGAGCAAGTAGGAAGAAAGAGAGAGTGCGGAGAAATAAAGGAATAAAGATAGACAGTAGGTAGTTGACAGAGATGGACAGAAGAAGAAATGGAAGGCAGTAAAGAGAGAAAAGCAGCAGATAGGTAGAGAGGTTAAAAGAGGGGAGAAGAGAAGGACAGAGAAATAGATAGAAAAGAGAGACAGTCTTGCACCAAATATTGAACACTGTGTAGGGTACCATCGAGTGAGAACAGAAGTGAGTGTGTGACATTACATTGACTAACAGCCATAAAATGTTGCACAGAAAGTCAACACACACACATATATAATGATGAAGGAAATTGATGTATACAGTGCTCAGGTGCTCTACAACTAAAAAGCAAAAAATGGCCATCAGGTGTACTGTTGGCGGATTTCAGGACACATGGAAGTTTTGAAGGATGTAGTGTCTTGACAGCTAACAACTGATGCAGGTGGTTTATTCCATGCTTCTGCAATTCTGAGCATGAAAAATTGTTTCCGAAAGTCATGGGTGCTGTGTTGTTATTTGATTTTATAAGCGTGTCCGTGAGTGTTTGTCATATGGAATTCAAAAAGATACCTAAGGTTGTTGTTGGAAATATGGTGGATAATCTTGTGGGTGTCAATCAAGTCAGTTGCCAGACGTCTGGGCTTCAATGTATCCATGCCCAGGAATGCAAGACGTTCAGAGTATGGTAGATGTCTGATGGCGGGTATTCGCTTTGTTGCACATTTCTGAACAGTTTCCAGATTTATATGCTGAACAAGAGAGGGGGTTCCAGGCTGGTGATGCAAATTCCAAGTGTGGACATACCATTGTAGTATACAATTTTAAATAGATAGCTGGAGAGTGGCTGACAAAGGTCTTACTGAGTGGTGCTAGCACCCCCTCAGGCTTTTTGACTGTCTTAGATATGTGGTTTGTCCAATGCAGATTGTTGTTTACAATAATACCCAGATCATGTCCATTAGAAGACTTCTTGTGATTGGTGTTGCTGAGGGAGTATGTAAAGGCTGGAGTTTTCCTCCCAAAATGCATGGTGACACACTTGTCTACAGCTAGCTTGAGTTGCCAGTCAGAGGTCCACTGCTGCATTGTATCCAGGTCTGATTGCAGGATAGGATCTGTTTTTTTTTATTTCAAGGTACAGCTTGGTGTCATCTGCATATTTCAGCACTGAAACATTCCTCAAATTGGCATCTATATCATTAATATATGCAACCAACAGTAAGGGTCCAAGAACAGATCCTGTGGTACACCAGAAGTAATATTGTAGGGTGAAGAACGATGTCCTAGAACTGTAACTATATCTTCCCAGCCGAGAATGAAGGATTTCAGTCAGTTATAGAGATCGTCCTTCACACTCACTGCAGGGATTTTTAACACGAGTCGTTTGAGTGGTACAGAGTTGAAGGTTTTAGCAAAATCAGGGTAGACAGTATCTACCCATGAGCTGCCATCAATAACTCAGGTTATGTCCTCAAGAAACTTGACTACAGCAGCTGGATTTGGGGATAAAACAAAATTGCGAGAGCTAAATAAGGCTGTGAGAGCACCAAAAGTTCCAGAGTGTTTCCCTGATACAGGACTCCGTCAGTTTGGTGATGCAGCTAGTAAGGCTGACTGGACAGTAGTTGACAGGTGATGTGCGATCACCTGTTTTGAACAGGGGAATAACACTGACAATTTTCCAGTGCTCTGAAGTGAAACAGTTGTTAAGCAGAATTGACAAAAGGAAGAAAGCTGGTGCAATAGAAAGAACCTACATTTGAGAAGAAAATAAGTTACACCATCAAGACCAGGAGAGGCCTAGTTGTGCTTATTCTTGAGGTGGTGTCACAGCATTGTGGATGTGAATTTCACAGATATTATGGAATTTGATGTCAGAGTTGGTGAAGAAGATACATTGGGGTTATCAGAAGTAAAAATGCCATCATAGCATTCAGTAATAAGCTCAGTGCATTCCTTGGCTTCATCAGTCATCAGATCTGTGTGGGAACACACATATTTTCAGAACACTTTGCTGTCAGGGCTATTTGCTAGTTGTTATACATCATTCAAACTCAAGCACTGCCTTTTTCGTTGCTTGCTTGAGTCGATTAGATGATCTGTTGCATCTTCTTCTGCTCTCATCTGTTCTATGCCGTGTGTATTTCTGTTTAGCATCACAACAATCTTTCCTGGCAAGTCGAACAGCTGCAAGAATTTTTATAGGAAGTCTCATCCTCGGTTCCACGAAATCCTCAGAACTTTCCAGGAAGTCTCATCCTCGGAACTTTCCATGAAATCCTCGAAATTTCCCAGGAAGTGTCATCCTCGGAACTTTCCATGAAATACTAGGAATACTAGATGCTGGTCATGTTGTTGTTCTTGTTGTTTGCTGCTACTGTTGTTGTTGTCACATACTTTTTATTTTGACGCTACTTTGCTTCAGAAGTTGGTTAGTCATAAATTCCCTTAGGACCTGGCATATATTTTTATATTTATCGCATTATTTAGACCCCCGCCCCAATCCCAAATCAACAACAAAAAAGACAAAGACAAAACACGCAGAAACACACCTGATAGTGATTAGATCGAATGTAGTAATGATGGAATTATTCCAGTCCAATATTGAAAATAGAAGTCTGAAAATAAGAAATGCAATATTATTTCAAACACATCTCATGAATATTACACGGTGTTTTACTAACTGTGTCACCCCTCTCCTCCTGCATTAAAAGGCATTATTTCTGAATATTTTCTACTGTAGGCACAAGGTCCGAAATGTTGTGGGGAGGGGCCCAGTCGATTAGATCGACCCCAGTACGTACCTGGTACTTAATTTATGGACCCCGAAAGTAGGAAAGGCAAAGCCGACCTCGGTGGAATTTGAACTCCGAACGTAAAGACAGACGAAATACTGCTAAACATTTTGCCCGGCGTGCTAACGATTCTGCAAGGTCGCCGCCTTTGGGGGTTCTATAATCTTTTATACTCTAAGCACAAGGCCAGAAATTTTTGGTGGAGGGAGCCAGTCGATTAGATCGACCCCAGTACGCAACTGGTACTTAATTTATCGACCCCGCAAGGATGAAAGGCAAAGTCAACCTCGGCGGAATTTGAACTCCGAACGTAAAGACAGACGAAATACCGCTAACCATTTGGCCTGGCGGGCTAACATTTCTCAATTCTTTATTGGCCACAAGGGGCTAAACATAGAAGGGACAAACAAGGACAGACAATGGGATTAAGTCGATTACATCGACCCCAGTGCGTAACTGGTACTCAACTCGAAAGGATGAAAGGCAAAGTTTACCTCGGCGGAATTTGAACTCAGAACGTAGCGGCAGACGAAATACCTATTTATTTACAACCCACAAGGAGCTAAACAAGGACAGACAAACAAGGACAGACAAACGGATTAAGTCGATTATATCGACCCCAGTGCGTACGTGGTACTTATTTAATCGACCCCGAAAGGATGAAAGGCAAAGTCGACCTCGGTGAAATTTGAACTGAGAACGTAACGGCAGACGAAATACGGCTACGCATTTCGCCCGGCGTGCTAACGATTCTGCCAGCTCACCGCCTTCGCATTAATTCTGAATGACCAAGGGATCTCCTATGACATAAAGTGCGATGTAATGTATGACAACTAAATCTACCTCTGTTCTCATTTTGTGGTCTTAAATAAACGAAAAGCACAATGCATAACAAGAGTTCTGAGAAAAAAATGAAGCAATACTTTTTGAACATAGGAACCGTGCAAAAGCTGTAATGACAACAACAATACCAGCAACAACATACAAACAATAAATCTATTTCTCTTTAAGCGGATGCAACATATACTCACTCACTCGCTCACTCACTCACTCACTCACTCACTCACTCACTCACGCACTCACTCACTTACTCACTCACTCACTCACTCACTCACTCACTCACTCACTCACTCACTCACTCACTCATTCACTCACTCACTATCTCTCTCTATGTCTGTCACTTCCTTCTGTACACACACAGACACGCGCATACATACAGGCAAACAGACATATATTTCTCCATCTCTCTCTCTCTAGCTATACACTCTCACATACACACATGTACACACACACATACATGATATACGCTGATTTTGTATTTGCATTTGACTCTCCCTAGAAACAAGACACATAAATACATGCATACATACATACATACATACATACATACATACATACATACATACATACATATACATGCTTACACAGATACATACATACAATCATGAAAATATTCGTATGCATATATATATGTATATATATGCATATATGCATATACATACGCACACACACTCACACAAACGCACACACACACACACACACACACATATATATATATATATACATATACACACACGAACA
>NW_021833681.1:55000-56961 GCF_006345805.1 Octopus sinensis
TATATATATATATATATATATATCCATATCTCTGTTTATATATATATATATGCAAGTATGTATGTATGTATCCGATCTCTACATCCGGAGACGTTTACGAAGTAATCATGTCTTGATTCTAACAGAATCTAGAAAGAACTGGAAAATATGTGATCGATAGTAGAAGCTCTTCTGTCAGCGTTCTGAGTTTTATAGAAAGAATATCTACTGTTTGGTTAAGAAGAGATCACTTGTGAATAATTAAATAGTTTATCTTCCTTAGTGGCGTAACAGTTAACGGAAGCCGAAAGAAATTCTGTATTATTTAAAATATTAAGATTTATGTATGCATATATGCTGAAAATTTCCTGGCTTGAGGTAAAAAAAAATAGGGAGGATCAATTAATTATGATTTTATTCCCCATATTCCACTATCTGATTCACAAGGCATCGCTACAGTAAAAGACACTGCCCGCCCAAGGTGTTGCACAATGGAACTTAACACAAAATCACATGGTTGCAAAGCCAGCTTCTTAGCCACACAGTCATGTTTGCGTCTATAGTTGAACTTCTGTAAAACGGATTTCATTTTTCTTTTCTTCTCCATATCTGTTTTTGCTTGGCATTAAGGAGTGTCTGGATAATTCTTGCGAAAGCAATGCAAATATTTTCTGCACAGTAATCACTTCCCCTACTTTATGGAGGTGAAGATTTTCATTTCAAACTACGCTTTTAGAGTTTTTCTCAATGCTTCAAAGGTTCCTATAAAACTAGAAAATATCATGAATTGCAAACGTCATTGTTCCAACACTCGAGGATTTTATCCTTTCAGTGGGTATAAAGTTCTACTTTCTTTCTTTCTTTCTTTCTTTCTTTCTTCTTTCTTTCTTTCTTTCTTTCTTTCTTTCTTCCTGCCTTCCTTCCTTCCTTCTTTCCTTCCTTTCTCTCTTTCTGTCTTTTTATGTTTCTTTCTTTCTTTCTTTCTTTCTTTCTTTCTTTCTTTCTTTCTTTCTTTCTTCGTTCCTTCGTTCCTTCGTTCGTTCCTTCGTTCCTTTCTTTCTTTCTTTCTTTCTTTTTCTTTCTTTCTTTCTTTCTGTCTTTCTTTCTTTTTATGTTTCTTTCTTTCTTTCTTTCTTTCTTTCTTTCTGTCTGTCTGTCTGCCTTCGTTTCTCTCATTCTGTCTGTCTTTATTTCTTTCTTTCTATCGTTTGAATTTTGCGTAATGGCCGGCGCCCGCCCCGTCTTCCGTGACGCACGGCAATTGGGCTACAGGCAAATATCGCCAACTTTTGGACTTTACTTGAGTTTGCGATTCACCCTCCATCATCTCTCGCTCTCTCTCTCCACACAGACACATACAACCATATATATATTATATATATACTATAATATATATATATATATATAATATATATATATATATATATATATATAATATATATTATATATATATATATAGTGTGTAACTATATTAATTATAGATGTTGTAAGATACTACTTAACGTTGACAGTTCCAGATAATAACAAATGTCATTTAGTAATTCAGTTGCAAATATTTGATTTCAAATATTCCCTGTGGTGATGTATTTTTTCCTTTTTAGCTTTCATCCGTCTGGTGTCTATTAATTAAATAATAGTAACATTGCAGAGTTGATTTCGTCGACATTTCTTCACATTTGCCTTGTAAAAAGAAAGCAAAAAAACAAACAAACAAACCACACACAACCAAACAGACAAGCAAACGCTATTCAATTCATCTCATATGGAGGAAAACTGTGTTCTATTTTCATTTATATACTCATATCCACGTACACACATATATATGCATCAAGATAAATACATAAATACAAATATGTATGTACACTCACACACACACACACACACACACACACACAACACACACACACACACACACACACACACATATATATACATCATTGAAGGCGCATGGCTCAGTGGTTAGAGCGTCGAGCTTACGATCG
>NW_021833682.1:2500-10000 GCF_006345805.1 Octopus sinensis
AGAAGAGGTATGATAGTTTCTTGCCATGAAGACACTTGGTTAGGCAGGTTTTGTCTCGATGACAAGGAACTATTAGAAAGTCTTAAATACGGTCTGCATTAAATGATATTTGTCTTTAACTGGATGGAGTACTTTTCCTGTTGGTCCTATCTATAACTGACAGTAAACTATATATAGGATCTTTGTGGTTAGATCCACGTGGATCTTTATATTAAAACAAAACACGCGGCTAAAGTAAATCTCGTGGTGTGAAGAATCAACACAACACAACACAACGTGTGGTTGTCATGGTAACGAGCTATTCATGCCTCGTTGTCTGCTGATTGGCCAAAATTACCCAAATTTCCCAACTTTAATTCCAAATAACATCAGATTCTTTAATTTACGAGATAAAGTAATTGGTTGATCATAATCAAAATTCAGAGTTGCATCGATACACCAAAATTGAAAGCAATCTGAGCAAAATTAAAGGGGGCTGATTTTGTAAATCAGTTTAACTAGATCCTTATATGTGTGTGTGTGTGTGTGTGTATATATATATATATACATTCTTTCTATTCTTTCATTCTTTCTATCAGCCCCTTCACACTTACTTCGTTCATTCCACTCTTCGTTCTTTCGTTCCCACTCTCTCACATTTCCTGGCCTTCTCTTCATGCTCACTTTCCCTCCTCTTTCATTTCACTCTGTCCCTTTCATTTTTTCTCACCCCTCCTTAATTCTTCTATCGCTTTGCTTCTACCTCTCTCTCTTCTCTCTATTCCTCCCCATCCCTGTCAAATCTTATGTCCCTGCCGTAAGGCTTCACTTCCACACACACCAGCTTAATTTAATTCGTCCTTAGTCGAAAGACACCTGTTGTTAATGTCCTGTTATTTGCATTTGTGTACCATTCCTCCGTATTTTTCCGTCCTTGTTTTCGTATACATTCACTGTTTCATCCAAGGAATCTAGTGCTCTTACCTTATTTTTTCCTTGGGGCTGGCCAGATTGGAGAAATCTCGAGTATAACCAGCCGAAATTGCTAAGATAATCTGGAACTCGACTGAGGAAAGAAAACTCCAAATGACCCGCCCTTGTTTTCTTTGTATCGTCTGTCTGGATGTTTTTTTGCCCCTTTTGTGTATCCCCTAGCTGCCTAACTGTCTGGACGTTTTGCGTTTTTGTCCCATTTTTGTATTTACATATGTGTGTGTATGTATGTATGTATGTATGTATGTATGTATGTATATATGTAAGTGTATATATATATATATATACATACACACACACACACACACATACACACACACACACACACATATATATATATATATATATATATATAATATACTTTCAACAATTGAGGGTAAAATTAATTAATTATTAATCAATTTCACCAAGTATTCAGTATGTAAAGGGACCATTTTAGGCGAATTCAAAATATTACATTATATATAAGGGCTTAGTAAAATAAATTACTTTGCCACATACTGAACTCATTAGAATAGCAGCTAAAGAAATTTCTTCAGCTATTTCTAATACTTAAAGAAGATCTCTCTCAGATAGTGTTTGCCTAAACCAACTCACAAAGGTATGGGGGAAAAAACATTAAAAAATCAAGTGCAAAGGTTATTTGAGAACGTACGTTTCTAGATTAGTCAATTCGACATTTCTTTCGTCAGCTCAGAATTCCTTGAATCGGATTTGGGAACACTGAAAGTTGGGAGCATACCCTTTCGGCTTCTTATCACTTCTAGAATTCTGCTCGAACTAAAAGTGCTATCAAATCCGAATTGAATACTTGGTGAAATTGATTAATAATTAATTAATTTTACCCTCAATTGTTGAAATTATAATTCATCTCTCTCTGTTAAATGCTGCGGTTTTCACCGTTAATACATGGTGTTTGTCAATTTTAACCCACGCTGGTGGAAAGGGGAGAGCAGAAATTCTTCGCTTGCATATTCGGATTTGATAGCACTTTTAGTTCGAGCAGAATTCTAGAAGTGATAAGAAGCCGAAAGGGTATGCTCCCAACTTTCAGTGTTCCCAAATCCGATTCAAGGAATTCTGAGCTGACGAAAGAAATGTCGATTGACTAATCTAGAAACGTACGTTCTCAAATAACCTTTGCACTTGATTTTTTAATGTTTTTTCCCCCATACCTTTGTGAGTTGGTTTAGGCAAACACTATCTGAGAGAGATCTTCTTTAAGTATTAGAAATAGCTGAAGAAATTTCTTTAGCTGCTATTTCTAATGAGTTCAGTATGTGGCAAAGTAATTTATTTTACTAAGCCCTTATATATAATGTTATATATAATATATATATATATTATATATTATATATATATATACACATACTAGCAGGAGTACCCGGCGTTGCTCCGGTATTAAATACTTGGCAATGCAAATCACACCGCAGGCATAATGGCGCGCGCGTGTGTTCAAGTGCGAAAAAGGGAGGGAGGCGTGAGTTGGGCGTGTGCACTTAAAAGGGGGAGGGGTGGACGGTATGTTTTGTGTGTTACTTAAAAGTGATAAATTGGGGGAAAGGAGCAGGGGCGCACTCGAGGGTGTAAGGTTGACACAATTGACACCACGAGCATTATGGTACTTATAAAGGGTGTGGAGATTTAGGGGTGTATGTACGATGCGTATGCTAAAAAGGTGTTAAAAGGGGAGAGGGACATGGGCAGTGTCGTGGTTGAAAGGTTGATACGAAGGTCGGAGTGGAATTTATACGTTGAACAACCAAACGCCGGAGGAAGTGCTCGAAATTCGGGTAATGGGGGTGGAGGAAAGTGTTTACAAATCGCACAATGTCTTGTCATCACAGGCATTTTATCCTGTTGGATTGGTGTTGAAAGGATATTGTCTAATTATGGAGGGATTGGTGTGAACGGTGCAAACTAATTGCCATCAGTCATTTTTCGCACGCGAAGGAGTGAGAGTGGAAGGTTGACCTAGACATAGCCCTCTGCAAAAAGGTGAAGCTGTTGGAGGGGCAGGAGTGTCCCTGTTTTGCAGTTTTCTGTAGAACCCGGATGCACAGGGACAAAGAACAAATACTTTCCAGAAACGACGCGACATAGCGGTTCTTTTACAAAAAAAAAATTGGTCGTCCCTTGAAACAGCTTTCTTAGGTGTAACTCTGCAAAAATGCGAAAAGATGATGTTTCACAGTATTTCGTAGATCTGTCGTAAGTTAAATAAAAAAAATATTAACCAAAAATAGTTTTAAACCATTGTAGAGTCATCTGTACTGTTCATGTGAGCTTTGGACGAATTCGGTCAAAAATGAAGGATTTAAGGGCAAAAAAACTTGTTTTCTACTCAGTTTTTTACAACTGTTGGTCATAAAGCTATGAATTCTTTGCAAATCGGAGTTTCCTAATGTTATTCTTTGGATGAGTAAAAAGTGTGTAAAGTTTGAACGCAATCCACCGAAGCAGTGAGAAGTTTTTGAAGATTTAAAGGGGGAAAAGGTGTATAAAATAGATCTTTTCACAGTTTTTCGCGGTTTTTTGTCGCATAGGGACGCCTTTGGACATAGAACAGATACTTGATAGAACCGTTGTTACATGGTGGGGTTTTTTTTAACCGTAAAAACCAAAAAATTCGAACTTTCCAGTAAAACGTTTTCTACAGTGTAACTTTGCAAAAATGCGAAAAATCCCAATTTTCTTGGGAATCAGAGGCCCCAAAGCAATGCCAAAATATTTGTCTGAAATGTCGCAATATGACGGTCCTTTTGAACACCAACCACCTCCTACGACTTGCGTCATGTGTCACAAAACTTGTAAGACAATATCTGGACTTCAAAGACATATGCTAGTTCACAAAACCATTCCTTCAGAATCAGATTCCAAAGACAGAAAAAAAACTTGAACAATATCTATTATTGGTGTTCTCAACCATGTCAGTCAGCAGCTGGTCTCAAAAGTTATCTGCACGAGCTCATTAGTGGAGGGGTTGTGTTGTGTGATGCGGTGTGGTGTGCGTGTAGATGAGACAGCTATCATCTGTCAATCTGTCAAGATGAAGCAATCACCATCATATATATATATTCCAAGAAAGTTAGAGGTTGTGAATCCAACCAACTAAGGGATAATATCTATCCAATATACTGCAGGTAGAATACCCAATTATTAATACACAAGTGTTTTTTATTGCATTGCAATTACATTAACGAGTGTACTAAATGGGTGAGGGTTACTGGTATCTTTATATATTATATATGTAAAGCATAATATGTTATACATGTATGTATATTCTTGTAATTGTCATTTTAGTAAATAAATAAATAAATAAATAGAATGGTTGTATACTGTCAATTTAACATGACAGTAAGGGATTACACCACCGCTGTTTAGCCGTAGGAAGCATCGACGCTTCCTGTCGGCTTCGACACATTTCCTGTGTCCTTATATATTTACGAAGGGGAGACAGATATCTGCAGCTGGTAGGCTTCTGCTACTCTAGACCGATGATGGGCAAAGACCCTGAAACATGCGTGTCTTTTGATGCAGGCCTAGCTGTTGGGGGTATTTGTCTCCCCTTCGTAAATATATAAGGACACAGAAAATGTGTCGAAGCCGACAGGAAGCGTCGATGCTTCCTAGGGCTAAACAGCGGTGGTGTAATTCCCTACATTCACGTTAAATTGACAAACATAATCTGGACGGCACTCACTGGAATATGTGCAGCAAGGAGACATACACTTTCCTAGCACAGGAAGAAATACTACCAAGGGAGCAAAAAGGATGTAAGAAGATTTCTCAGGGTACCAAGGATCACCTGGTCATCGATAAAACAGTTCTGAGGCATTGTAAAAAACAGCATACAAACATGTCTGTGGCTTGGATTGACTTTAAGAAGGCATATGATATGATGCCTCGTTCTTGGATCGTTGAATGCCTGCAAATGTTTGGTGTTGCTGACATCACAAATTTTCTGATGCATAGCATGAAAGAGTGGAAAACCAAATTGTAAAGTAATTTATTCCTTGGAGAAGTTAATATTAAAAGAGGAATCTTCCAAGGAGACTCGTTCTCTCCGTTACTTTTTGTAATTGCACTAATATCCATAACAATGACACTTTGGAATGTTAAGATGGGTTACCAATGTGGGAAGAAAGGCCCATCATTGAACCACCTTCTGTTTATGGATGACCTGAAATTGTTTGGGAAATCTGAAAAACAGATTCCTTAACCAAAACAGTCCAGAAGTGAGGTAGGGACATTAGTATGGAATTTGGATTACCAAATGCTCAGTACTTAGTATGAAAAGAGGGAAGAAAGCAGCCGACAGAGGATTACGATTACCATCAAGAGAGACCATGGGTGAACCCGATGGTGGTAGTGGGTATAGATATTTAGGGATTTTGGAGCTGGATGACATTCTACACAGAGAAATAAAAGTCAAGGTCAGCGAGGCGTGTCGAAAAATAGTGAAGATGGTGTTGAAATCCAATCTGAATACCAAAAACTTCGGTTACTGCAATGAATATCTGGACAGTTGCGGTGGTCAGATATAGTGCGTCCATCCTCAAATGGACTAAGTAGGAAATATCAACACTGGATAGAAGGGGACGAGAAAGCTTATGACGCTGCATGGGGTGCTACTACCCAAAGCAAATATAAACAGACTGTATATGAAAAGGAAGAATGGTGGCAGAGGACGAATTAGTATAGACCATTGTATAAGGAGTGAAAGGAGAATGCTTGCCGAGTATTTGATAAATAGTGATGAAGACCTGCTGCAATATGCCGTGAAAGATATGGAGATAAATACAGATGAAATGATGGGCATGGATGAGTTTAACCAAAGAGCCGAGGAGAAGAGAAAAGAAGACCTTCATGAAATGAGAATGCATGGACAGTTTGAAAGGAATACACAAGACTTGAAGGATAATACAGCATCGTGAGCATGGCTTGAGCGAGGTGATTTGAAGTGTACCATCGAAAGCCTGATCATTGCTGCATAAGACCAGGCTCTTGCTACCAATTCTGTGAAGTATAATATCTATAAAACTTCTGACACCCAGAAATGCAGATTCTGTGGAAAGAGTGTGGAAAATGTGACCCACTTGGTAAGTGGATGTGAGAGCCTTGCACAAAAAGAATACAAGCGCTGCCACGATAAAATGTGTGTGTATCTTCATTGGCTCTTATGCTGTAAATACCAATATGAAGTAAGAGAGAACTGGTATGAGCATGGACCAAGGAAAGTTATGCAGGAGGATAGAAAAGTAACGATACTCTGGGACTATGATTTTTCAGACGGATCGTGTAATCGAACACCATCGACTGGATGTTAGGGTTAGGGTTAGGGTATGACTGGATATTGTCATATTGAATAAGAGAGACAAATACTGTCAGATCATTGATGTAACCATACCCAATGATGCAACCATGCCCAATTTAGTGAGTAAAGAGGTTGCAAAATTCACCAAGTACCTCGAATTGAAAGCGGAAATGCCAAGACAGTAATGGAATGCGAGGGGGTAAATAGACAGTGAGATTAGAGTTTGCAATTCCCTACGAGTGCAGCCGATACTGAAAAACTGAAAAATTTGAGAAGTATTAGGATCTAGCCAGAATCCATCTAATGCGTCCTTCGATTAGAGGTAGTTTGGCTGTTATTTCTAATGTATCGAGCCGTTCTCATCGTCACGTAAAAAATGTTATAATTGGTGAAATTGTTGTTGTTGGTGGTGGTGGTGGTGGTGGTGGCGGCAGATGCGGTTTGGGCGATGTTAATGTACTTTTTGGTGGTGGTAGTAGTAGCAGTGGTAGTAATAATGGCTGTAGCCTCGCTATTGTTGCTGCTGCTATTTTATACCGTTACTTGTCTGATAGCAACCGACTCTTAATATCAAATTACAAACGTAGTTATTAAGTGTCTCAGAGAAGTCATTGTTGCCAGCGCCTGCAACTCGCAGCAGCTTTCAAACAAAAGCCACTTTCACCAAACAAATCCTTGGATCCTGTTACAACCGCCATTTCACTTGAAAGCGCGTTCAATAACTTTACATTTTGCATTTTTAAATGGCCAACCACGACCAATACAAGCGAGTTTTGTCTTCTTTTTGTTGTTTTGTTTTATGAGGAAGAAACGAGTATCACTGATGTTCTTATCTCTCTGCCATGGTATTTTAGTGAGTGCCATTGTGCGAGGGAGGAAAGGGTGTGTTTATAAGTACGCAGCCCTGTTACATAAGCACAATGAAGTCTCGCAGCATGACGTCAGCGCCAAATGGGAAACCGATGTTAAGAGAAAACAAACGTATTTGTAAACCATTATCGTGGCATTTATTTCCTGTCATAAATAAACAAGTGAGAAAGAGAGGGAAACAGAGACGAAAGAGGGAAGATAGAGATGCACACATTCAAATGGACACACATCTGTATATACTAAGACAGACAGACAGACAGTTATAAACATTACTCTTTTACTTGTTTCAGTCATTTGACTGCGGCCATGCTGGAGCACCGCCTTTAGTCGATCAAATCGAC
>NW_021833682.1:17500-42500 GCF_006345805.1 Octopus sinensis
TCTATTTTTGGAGATTTCACTTCCATTTCTAGCCAGTCAATGACCAAGTTGACGCTTCCACAAATGTATGATGTTTTGTGTACATAGATCGAAAAATAATGGATAAATTGTTAATGGCCGTTGTAGAGCACAAACGCGAGTCCCGTAGTCTGTCATTGAATATGATAACAACTGATCTGGGAGGCGGGGAGACATATTACTTCGATAAAGTGGATAAGATTATCAAGGCACAATTCATCAAGTGACAACTCAACATTTATCTCAATGTTATAGATAACAGCTGCTGTCACGCTTCTAGAAAACATTCGCCGTAAACATTTTTGCGACAGGAAAACTCGCCTCAGAAATTATCGCCGAAGGAAAAATTTTGCCGTAGAAATAATTTCTAAGATATGGAGGACAACATGACTTAGAGAAATTGCAGCTCTGATAAAAAAATTGCTTTATATATATATATATATATATATGTGTGTGTGTATATGTATATGTATGTATATATGTGTGTGTGGGTATATATATATATATATATATACACATATACATATATACACCACACACACATATATATATATGTGTGTGTGTGTGTGTGTGTGTGTGTGTATGTATATGTGTATATATATATATATATATATATATATATGTATATATATATATATACACACACACACATATATATATATGTTGTGTGTGTGTGTGTGTGTGTGTTGTATGTATATGTGTATATATATATATATATATTATATATATATATGTATATATATATATATACACACACACACACATATATATATATATGTGTGGGTGTGTGTGTGTGTGTGTGTGTATGTATATGTGTATATATATATATATATTATATATAATTAATTAATAAGGGTGAGAGAATTAGATACTAATTTAATAGTATATTTATTCCACACCAAGTGGCCTAGTGCTACGAGAAACCTGGATTATTATAATATTTTATAACATATTATAATATTTTCACAAAATAAATATAAGAGAGTGGTCACTATATTGATCACTCTAGCACCAGTTAATCCAAAAGGTTTCAACCACGAAAATACATGTTTCCCATGAAAGCCAAGTACGACTGTTAGCTCACACGGACAGGGCAAATAAAAATAACAAAAATACAGATTATTTTGGGACATTGTTTCGCTATTAATGAGTTAAATGTAATATTACTTACAATAATCCATTTGTAGCTCGTCAGCCAAGACTATCTGGATGAAATCCACTCAATCACACGCCAGATTTTACCATAACGATAAATACGCGTGTGGTTCAATTGATTCATTAATAGCGAAACAATTGTCCCAAAATAATCTGTATTTTGTTATTTTATTTGCCCTGTCCGTGTGAGCTAACAGTCGTACTGGCTTTCATGGGAAACATGTATTTTCGTGGTTGAACCTTTTGGATTAACTGGTGCTAGAGTGATCAATATAGTGACCACTCTCTTATATTTATTTTATATTATATATATATATATATATATGTATATATATATATATACACACACACACACATATATATATATGTGTGTGTGTGTATGTGTGTGTGGGGGGATTTTTATAATTCTATTTTAGATTTAACTGAGAGATTTTTTTTTGTTCTTTATAAATGTTATCATATTTATATTTATATAAGTTTTATTAGTTTTTATTTCTGCAGAATTATTATTATTATTATTATTATTATTATTATTATTTCTGGAAACATTATCATCTCTTAGATTGCTTTATTTTGCCCCCACCCTACCCCCACCCCCTGTAGCTTTGCAATACTCTTCCTCACACTCTTTACCCAAAAGTACCCAGGAAGGAGGAAAGGTAGAGGTTTGTGATGGATCGGCTTTTGGGAGTCATTTGGTTCTATCCAAACATTGATGTATTTTGATAAGGGGAAAAAAAGCCTTGTTTTGATAGGACTTTATTATTAAAAGCATTATTGAACATGTCTTTTTTCAGGGTCAAACATTAGAAAATAAAAAAAAAAAGTATAATTTTATTTAAAAATATATGAAACTCTAAAAATTGACAAAAACACAATTTTAAATGAGCGCAAATTGGCTGTGTGGTAAGCAGGAGTGGCTGTGTGGTAAGTAGCTTGCTAACCAACCACATGGTTCCGGGTTCAGTCCCACTGCGTGGCATCTTGGGCAAATGTCTTCTGCTATAGCCCCGGGCCGACCAATGCCTTTTGAGTGGATTTGGTAGACGGAAACTGAAAGAAGCCCATCGTATATATGTATATATATACATGCATGTGTGTGTTTGTGTGTCTGTGTTTGTCCCCCTAGCGTTGCTTGACAACCGATGCTGGTGTGTTTACGTCCCCGTCACTTAGCGGTTCGGCAAAAGAGAGACCGATAGAATAAGTACTGGGCTTACAAAGAATAAGTCCCGGGGTCGAGTTGCTCGACTAAAGGCGGTGCTCCAGCATGGCCGCACTCAAATGACTGAAACAAGTAAAAGAGTAAAGAGTAATGCTTCGTAAATGAACTAGTTTCTGTGTCGGACTGTAATGAAGTGTTTTCCGTTGAAGTCTTTCGTTAATCTCAATATATATTTTCTTCATTACGACTGCATCTCTTTGATCTAAATCACACTTTTTTTCTTTTTCGCTAATCACTCTTCCTCTTTCAAATACATTATAAGTTTCCACACATTTGAGTGCACCTTATAAAATGGAGCTTTGCATTGCAGGGTGGAAGCCTTCTGTGCCGTTGTTTGTTCTCATCATACTATCCTGGGTTCTTTCGAAAACATTCCGCAATTCAATAGGAAAAGTTGGCTGCATTCTTCGTCTTCACTCGCCTCAATCTTGTTCTCCTCCTATATACTGAGTTTCAGAATATGATACAAATTCTTGGGGCAAACCGTCATCATCAGTTCGTTCAAGAAAACCCTCAAGAACATCACACACTGCGAGAAATGATAATGCAGCGAAGCATTTGATTTTGTTGTTAAATTCTTCTTCTGTTTGATAGCGAGACTTTAAACCTATATCCACAACGTGGCGATAGATATTCTTACCTAAATGAAAAGGGGGCGAGCTGGCAGAAACGTTAAGCACTCCGGGCGAAATGCTTTGCGGTATTTCGTCCGCCGCTGCGATCTGAGTTCAAATTCCACTGAGGTCGACTTTGCCTTTCATCCTTTCGGGGTCGATAAATTAAGTACCAGTTACGCACTGGGATCGATGTAATCCACTTAATACCTATGTCTGTCCTTGTTTGTCCTCTCTGAGTTTAGCCCATTGTGGGCAATAAAGAAATAGACAGATATTCTTACCTAAATGAAATAAACAACCTGTTATATTTGTTGTTGGAGACACATCACAGAAAGTATTGATAATTGCTTTCTGGAAACCAGCCATTAAGGTTTCAGGCTCTAATGATGGGTGTAAGTTCTTCAAAGCACCAAAAACCCTTCCGTACATTACTTGTGATCTTATTAGGCAGCAAAATAAAAAGACATGGTATGCTAATATTTCGTATGACAAAATGTAACAAGGACAACTGGTAATATAGATCTGGACTGCATTTGAAAGTACCATTACAAGCCCAATCATTATTATTCTCAAGGTCATCAAACCTAGCTTGTGTGCCAAACACTAAAATTCTCTCTGGATTATCTTCATCACTATCGTCTAATAAAAAACTTCTCACCATTTCAAGAAATCTAAATTCTTCAGGTATTATATACCCACTTCTTTCAGTTGGGATCGGGGAAGCTTGGATTTTCTTTTGCCTCGAACGTCTAATATTCTTTTCTACTCTAGGCACAAGGCCCGAAATTTTGTTGGGAGGGGCCAGTCGATTAGATCGACTCCAGTGCGCAATTGGTACTTAATTTATCGACCCCGAAAGGATGAAAGGCAAAGTCGATATCGGCGGAATTTGAACTCAAAACGTCAAGACAGACGAAATGCTGCTAAGCATTTCGCCCGCCGTGCTAACATTTCTGCCAGTTCGCATTGTCACTGATGCTGACGTCATCGCATTATCATCAAAATTAGATGAAATTTCTGCAATTAACGACCGTGCTGAACTTTGTAAATTAGTGGCTGGTGATTTTAATTTCGTTTTTGCAATGTAAACTTTTGGTTTTGAAGGATGAGAAGGATGGCAATGCTCACCAAATGCCTTACATAGAGATAGATTATCATTCTCCAGTATGGTATGCACTCTTGGTTTACATTCTCTGTTTTCACATTTCCAATATGTTTTTTCGCCGTATTTTCTATCAATCCTACAAACACAGTTAAAATTATCAACTAATTTCACATCGCCTCTGCTAGTTCCCACTTGAAAGACCATTGTAATGGGCTGGGGACTCAGAATAATATTATTGAATGAACAAAGAAATTTTAAATGAGTAAAGAAATTGCTTTAGCCCTTCTTATTGGTTGAAGCAATTATCTACCAAGGGGAACAATTCATCTTTTGTTTTGCGGCAAAATTTCCTAAAACCAAAAATCCTGAGGCGAATTTTCCCTCGGCAAACTTTCTGGATACGCATACATAGATAGGTAGATAGATAGGTAGATAGATAGATAGATAGACAGACAGACAGACAGGTAGGCAGGCAGGCAGGTAGGTAGGTAGGTAGGTAGGTATATAGACAGACAGGCAGACAGATCGATAAATAGATAGACTGTTGGATAGATATGTATATATATATATATATATATATATATAATATATATATATAGATAGATAGATAGATAGATAGATAGATAGATAGATAGATAGATAGATAGATAGATAGATAGATAGATAGATAGATACATGATGGTTGCCCCCTCGTTATCGAGTCTGGCCATTGCACGAAGCTTAGCTGTTACTGGTGCTGTGATCGGACGTGACTTTTTAGCCCAGCCAAAGATCTACAATGTCTTGTACAAAATTGGCAACTAAAACCATTACTGGTAATAGCCGGCTGTAGTTGTAACTGGGCTTCGTGTACCTTTGCATGTCGTTTAAGTCCTCCTGCCGAATTACACTCTCTTCCACATGCCCGACAGATATGATTAGTATGGTGTGCTACACCACCACCAGTGGCCAGGTTGTCACTCATCTGTCTCGCTTTATGACTACGAAGATGGCTCTTGAGTCCAGCTTTACTGAGGCAGGTTCTTGCACAGACACTGCATGTCAGCATCATAGGAAGACCCTTCCCTTCTGGAAGTGTAACAGCGATGCCCTTCCTGACATCCCTCCTTACTTTCTCATGTGCAACTCGAGATTTCTCAAACGTGGCTGTCCCCTTGTGCACAATTCTTCTCCACCTGCTACGATCAATAGCTATGCCTTCCCTTGTGTCAGGAGAGATGCTAGCATCTCTGAAGGAAGCCTTCAGCAAGTCCTTATACCTCTTTTTTACATACATACATACATACATACATACATACATACATACAAACAAAAATGTCATGTTGTTGATGTTGAAATTTCAATGAAGGAGCCTTGGATCTAGGTTAGAAACCGGTTCTTTCTCTATTGGCGAGAAATCTTGAAAGAAAACTAAACAGTGACATCCATAAATACATATAAAATAGATGATGAAATATTGGAAGCAGTTCTACAGAAAATGTCAAACCAGAAATGCCCAGGCTATATATACATAGTTGAAATTTACAGAAGAACAAAAGACAGGTGTATATAAACAAGAAGCAGGTGTATTAGTTTGACGTTCAGGAAGGTGAGAAAGTCTTTTATGTTTCGAGCCTACGCTCTTCAACAGAAAGGAACACGAGGAAATAAACAGAGGGAGAATAAAAAACTTTTAGAGTTAGAAGTCAATCATATATAAATATACACACATATTTGTATAGGAGTGTGTGTGTGTGTGTGTTTGTGTCCGGTTTTAAAACACGCATACGTGTATTCGCCGTTCAATCCTCCTTTAACCAATTCTTGTATAATGTGCTTATGTGTGTATGTGGGGGGGGAGAAGAAATATGAGAGTGGGTCGGGGGTGGGTGAAAGAGATCAATTTTCACAACAAAATTATTTGTGTTTTTTCCTGTTAAAAGCACAATGCATATAATAATCATTAAATAATGTTCTTTATTTTTTGGTTCTCCAAACCAAAACGCATTATAACATCCATCAAAAGCCATCGAACATTCGCTTCGATTACAAAATCACACAAGTTTTTATAACATTATAAAAACAATAAAACAACACTTTTAGTAACGAATAAAAAAAAGATCATAAAATGTGGAGAAATCAATAAATATTCTTTGTTTAAACGAGATCGGTTGATCAATTCATACATGTATGTATGCGTGCGTGCGTGTGTGTGCGTGTGTGTGTGTGTGTGTGTGTGTGTATTTGTGCGTGTGTGTGTGTGTGTTTGTGTGTGTGTGCGTGTGTGTATGTGTTTGTGTGTGTGTTTGTGTGTGTGTTTGTGTGTGTATTTGTGTGTGTGTGTTTGTGTGTGTGTATGTTTGTGTGTGTGTATTTGTGTGCGTGTGTGTGCGTGTGTGTGTGTGTGTGCGTGTGTGTGTGTGCATGTGTGTGCGTGTGTGTGTGTGTGTGTATTGTGTATGTGTGTGCGTGTGTGTGTGTATCACTAAGATAACAATAGACATTTATTTTATGGTTCAAGCAAATCTGATTAAAAAGACCATCCATAGAAAATGGCTGTTTTGTTGTTCTTCCTATTGTTCGTGTTTTTTTCTTTTAGAGATGTTCTTCTCTATTTAGCTGTAGGTGAGGCTAGGAGCTGGCGGAAACGTTAGCATGCCGGATAAAATGCTAAGCAACATTTCGTCCGTCTTTTCATTCGAGTTCAAATCCCGCCGAGGTCGACGTTGGCTTTCATCCTTTCGGGGTCAATAAATTAAGTACCAGTCAAGTACTGGGGTCGATGTAATCAACTAGTCCCCTCCTCCCAAAATTCCAGGCCTTGCGCCTTTAGTAGAAAGGATTATTATTATTATTATTATTATTATTATTATTATTATTATTATTATTATATTATTATTATTATTATTATTACTACTATTATTATTATTATTATTGTCATTTACTTTTAATCTGCATGTTTGATGCAATCACCTGCCGGGGCACACCCAGCGCCCTAGGGCAAGTGAAGGTTAAGAGTTGTTGAAATATAGCTGAAAGCTTGGGGAGGGGAAGTAGAGAAATATCTCCATGTAATGCAAACACAAACATTTACATTGATAGGGTTTTTCTAAGGATGTGGGCAGTACTTGTTAGCACAATCTTTTGGATTTCCTTGAGACATGGTTTTCCAGGGATATTGTCTAGGTGTTTCTGACATCCCTTTTTTACCATACCTAGGGCACCTACAATAACAGGAACAGTTTTTGTTTTAAGATTCCACATCCTCTGTATTTCGATTTCCAGTCCTTATATTTACTAAGTTTGTCAAATTCCTTGACAGATACATTTTTATCAGTGGGGACGCTTACTTCTATTAGTCTGCAGGTATTTTCTTCCCTGTCTTTAACAATTATGTCTGGTCGATTAGCCTTGATCGTTCTGTCAGTGTTGACTGGAAAATCCCAGAGGATGGTGACATCTTTACCTTCAACAACTGGCTGAGGATGGTGTTCATACCAGTTAGCAGGAGTGTCGGATTTGTAGTGTTTACATATCTTCCAATGTATATACTGTCCTACCCTATCGTGGCGATTTTTGTATTCGTTTGGTGTCAGCACAGGACATCCCGAAACGAGATGGTCTATCGTTTCGTCAAATGTGTCGCAGAATCTGCATTTAGGGTCAGTACCGTTTCGGAGAACGTTAGCCTGGTAATTTCTGGTAAACAAGCTTTGATCTTGTGCTGCCATTATGAAACCTTCAGTCTCTGCTTTCAATCCAGCGCTCTTCAGCCACTGATGGGTTGTTGCTTGGTCTACATCAGCATTTTGGCTTCGGAGAATATATTGTCCATGCAGGGGCTTCTGGCTCCACCGCCTCTCAATTTGATTCTGCCCGTTCTTTTTTGCAGTCTGCTTGATTCGCTTTGCTTGCTTGGTAGCAGTGGTTTCCGGCTCTTCATCTGATTCAAGGTTAATGTCTAGTTCCCTTTCGAACTTATAAGCTTCCTTGACAATAGAATGTAGCTTTTTGCTGCTTTCGTGTTCGCACACAAGTCGCAGCATCCAATCCTTTGTACTAGATAGGTACCTGTTCATTCCTACAGTAGAGGTCTTATAGCACAGCTCTAATTGCATCATTCCTCTCCCCCCGCTGCTTCTAGGTAGGTACAAGCGGTCTACATCTGCCTTAGGGTGGTGCATGCTCTTGGATGTCAGTAACTTTCTTGTCTTCCTGTCCAAGCGTTGGAGTTCCGTAAGGTTCCAGGTAATGATGTTAAGACTGTACTGGACTATTGGAAGTGCCAGGGTGTTAATGGCCTCAATGCAATTTTTGGAGTTGAGTTCAGTCTTCAGTACAAGCCTTATTCTCCTATAGTATTCCTTTCTTATTTTTTCCTTCATAGTAGCATGATGTATACCATCTCCTTCGTTGATTCCTAGGTATTTGTAACTTTCCTGTGGGTCAAGTTCCTTGCTTTAGCACACTTATTATTATTATTATTATTATTATTATTATTATTATTCTATGTTTGACTTTTGCTTTATATTTGTACAAGTTGACTCCAAGTCTCACCCAGAGACCTCAAGAGACAACAGGGTTGGAAGTTCATGTTGTTGTTATGCCTAGTGTGCCATATATTTGGGGGGTGGGGATGTTGTACTAATGAATGTCTAAAAAAAAAAAGTTTTTTTTTTTTTTTTTTTTAAACCGAAAATTATGGTTGTTTTAAACTTGAGGTTACATAGAGAGTATTTTGCGTAGGATATGAGCAGTTCCCATGAGCACTATCTTTTGAACTTCTGCCATTTTTGGGTTTCCTGGTATCTGAGTTAGGTAGCTATCAGCCCCTTTTGCTATCATTCCCAGGGCACCTATGACAACAGGTATTGTTTTAGTCTTCAGCTTCCACATTTTGCTGATTTCTATTTCAAGATCTTTATATTTGCTCAGTAGGTCCTGACAGATACGTTTATATCGATTGGGACAGTCATATCAATGAGGAGGCATGTTCTTTGTTTGAAGTCTTTCAATATGATGTCTGGCCTATTTGCATCTATCTTCCTGTCAGTTTGAATGGTGAAGTTCCAGAGGAGTGAGATGTGGTCATTTTCAAGCACTGGGGGTGGTTTGTGTTCCCACCAGTTTTTTTCATGGGGCAAATCCAGGTTTTTACAGATTACCCAGTGAATATATTGTGCAGCTCTATCGTGCCTGTTGAGATACTCTGTAGGCGCTAGAAGACTGCACTTGGAGACCACATGGTCAATGGTTTCATTTTGTTGCTTGCATACACGACACGTTGGACTGCTTCTGATCTTTATTATTATTATTATTATTATTATTATATTATTATTATTATTATTATTATTATTATTATTATTATTATTATTATTATCATTATTATCATTATTATTATTATTATTATTATTATTATTATTATTATTATTATTATCATTATTATCATTATTATTATTATTATTATTATTATTATTATTATTATATTATTATTATTTTATTATTATTGAGTGAGAGAGCAGTTCATGCCATCAAAGTGACACTGGGGTAAAATATACGAAGCCCGATACACCAATCATAACTAGCCGTCTGATAACGGTACACCAGGCACATGCATCACAATCATGTGTACAACATGGTGACCTTATATCAAGATAAACAGTGCATGACCTTGCAGGTGGGGCCCAGTTAGAATTTTCTTCAGGTTGAGTAGCCCATCCCGCTCAAACGGTCCCTGAATAAGGGTTGTTTAAGGATGTTGAAAGAACCACCCATGTTTCCAGAGGTGAACTATTCAAACCCCAAAGAATCCCTCTCAACACATGGCTATGATGCTCCCCCACTACTTCTGCTCGTGATCAGAGATGCACATATCGTCAGCCACTAAGGGACATGCTCAACTGGTTAAGGTCAAACAACTGACAAGCAAATCTGTGGTATTGAGCAGAATATTTGCTGTAGCCCATCTTTTATACCAAGAAGCCCAATTATTATTATTATTATTATTATTATTATTATTATTATTATTATTATTATTATTATTATTGTTATTATTATTATTATTATTATTAAGGTGACAAGCTGGCAGAATCGTTAGCACGCCGGGCGAAATGCTTAACAGCATTTTGTGTCTTCACGCTGTGAGTTCAAATTCCGCCCAGATGGAATTCATCGTAAAAATTGCCGCTAAACATTTTTTTCCCCGGCAGGCTAGCGATTCAGTCACTTGTTTAGCGGTCGACTTAGCTTTTCATCATTTCTGGATCGATAAAATAAGTATCAGCTAAATACTGAGGTCAATGTAATGAACTGGACCCCTCTCCCTAAAATGTCAGGCCTTGTACCAATAGTAGAAAGGAATGAAGGTGGCCTAGTGACTGAATCGCAAGGCCTGACATTTTAGGGGGAGGGGTCCAGTTCATTACATTGACCTCAGTATTTAGCTGATACTTATTTTATCGATCCAGAAATGATGAAAAGCTAAGTCGACCGCTAAACAAGTGACTGAATCGCTAGCCTGCCGGGGAAAAAAATGTTTAGCGGCAATTTTTACGATGAATTCCATCTGGGCGGAATTTGAACTCACAGCGTGAACACACAAAATGCTGTTAAGCATTTCGCCCGGCGTGCTAACGATTCGCTAATGTTGATAAAATTTTTTTAAATGACATATACGAGGTTTGATCAATAAGTATCCGGACTGTTGCTATAGTAACGAGGCTAAAGCACACAGAGTAAAGCCGCTTGGCACAGATTGACCTTGAACTCTGCCATGCATGCGCACAAAGTTTTAACGTTCTAGCTCACTTCCGCTGTTTGCCGCAGTGCTTGGAAGGAACGTGTGTCGCATTGACCAGGACAGAGAAAGCTGACAGATGAAATACGGGAAGCAGAACGTAACTCGTAAAACCAAGCAACGTGGCCCAACAATCTGTGTTGGTGCTTCCCATAACAAAACAAACTAATGCACGACAAGAAGAGTTTATCTACGAACTCACCGACAAAACAAAACACGCAAACCTTTACAGCTTACAAACTCCTGCACAATAAAAGAATATCACCACTTTAGACATGGCAGGTGCGGTTGTGGACTCATTGGACTCGAGGGGGTTTGGTGCTGAAAATATCCGAGCTGGAGGACAAAGTTTCGGGTCCTCCCTGTCCTGCTCTTTAGTTGTAAGATTTCGAAATTGTTCAGGGTCTTCGGGATTCATCTGAGCTCCTTTGGTGCCAAGACACATCGCAGGATTATGGATTACCGTTGGTTTTCGTATCCAACCAACAACCCTACTCAGAAACTTGGATGCGTCCAGTTACTTGTATGAACTTGGATGTGCCCTGTTACTTCTACACGCAGAAGATAACCCTGGATTTTCTCACCCGCCTACCTACCTACCTACCTACCTACCTACCTACCTACCAATCGTTCTGTTAGATATAATTTATAATAATAATTAGTCAGATCAAACTATTGAAATTACCGGATGCGCTGACAAAGTCTTACTGTGGTGTAGAAAAATATAAAGAATGGTTGCCTTACTAAAACGGATTGATTCTAAGAAGGTTGTCTTCACCAAAATTCTAATCACCTAAATTGAAAGAATTCCACCACAAAAGACCAAATCATGGATTATTGTTTCACGTTGAATTCCTGGCCAAAAGTGAGTCCAGTCTAATTTACGGATGGAACTCTGTCTAAACACTGACCACTGCGTATTACGATTGTTGTAGCCTAAAGCCAAATCTAACACCAAATGGTTTAATTATAACTAATCTAAGGGGAGGAGTCGGAATAATTAACTCACTCCGTCACTGTTAAACAACTAATTTTCTCTCATTAGAAACCCAATGAACTGCTTTCTTATTCGTTTTATTATTATTATTATTATTATTATTATTATTATATTATTATTATTATTATTATTATTATTCAGTAGTATATTTTTTATAGCGTGCTTCCACTTCACTACCGAGCGCAGCTCTGTGTGCCTTGGGTATGTGCTGTGATTTGTTGTGATGCTCTGATGGTTATTATATGGAAAGTGTTCTGCGTAGGATGTGTGCAGTGCCCAGTAGTGCAATTTTCTGTATGTTATATGTGTTTGTAAGTCCTGGTGTTTTTGTTATGTATTTGTCTGAATATTTTTTTATCATGCCTAATGCACCTACTATGATAGGAATTGTTTCTGTTTTCAGGTTCCACATTCTAGTTACCTCTATTTCCAGGTCTTTGTATTTTGAGAGTTTCTCCATTTCTTTTAGAGACACGTTGTCATCTGCCGGTATTGATACATCAATTAGAAAGCATTTTTTTTCTTCATGATCTCTGACAACTATATCTGGTCTGTTGGCCTTAATTTCTCTATCTGTGTGTATCGGCATATCCCAGAGTATGGTTGCTTTCTCGATTATTATTATTATTATTATTATTATTATTATTATTATTATTATTATATTATTATTATATTATTGCTGTTTTGCTTCGCGGATCGCTCGGTCTTGTTTGCTTTGGTTGATTCCGTGAGGGTGGGCAGCAGCCTATTGATGGGGACACGAGCTCTTCTTGGTATTGTAGTGCATTAGTCTGTTTTGTTAAGGGGTTGTTAAGGGGTTGCAGTCATTTCTTGTATTAATGTTTGTATTTTATTGTGTGTGTGTGTGTGTGTGTGTGTGTGTGTGTGTAATGCGAGTTGTGTGCTTCTGTTGGGTATCCGCCCTGTAGAGTACCTGTTGTGGGGGTTGTTTATTTCGTTGGGTATTTACTGTATAAAGTGTGTTTTGTGTGTGTAGATTATTTTCAGTTGTGCAGGATTATGGGTTACCGTTGGTTTTCGTATCCAACCAACAACCCTACTCAGAAACTTGGATGCGCCCTGTTACTTCTACATGCAGAAGATAACCCTGTGCTATTGAATTGTCTTTCTGTACCTAACAGGCTTATTTTTTTAGATAGTGTATATAGTGTTAAGGGTCCAAGTATAGCTTCTACGGTTTTGTTCATGTGTGTTGTTTTTCTATTATTATACCCAGTGTTCCAATTATTACAAGTGTTGTTTTCTCCTTCATGCCCCACATCTTGTAAACTTCAATGTCGAGGTTTCTTTACTTTGACAATTTCTCCGTTCTTTTCGGTCAATATTTTGGTCGGAAGGGACTGCAATGTTTATCAGTAAGCAGGTGTTTTTTTGTTTGTTTGTTGTGTTTTTTTTTGTTCCAATCCTTGATTATTATGTCTGGGAATTTTAGCTTTGATTTCTTTGTCGGTTTGAAGACATGTCCCAGATGATTGCGACCCGGTCGTTGTCATGTACCTTGCTTGCACATGCTCATCCATTTTTGTTAGTCTTTATGCTATTGTGTTGGTATATTGCCAATGAATATAACTACATACTTGGTCATGTCTGTATATATATATATATATATATATATATAATATTATATATATATATATTCAGATTTGACTGGAGTGGACAACCAGAGATGATGTGTTCAACTGTCTCATTGTGCTGGCTGCATATTCTGCATTTGGTGTTAGCGTCTGTTTTTTTCAATATTTTGCTATTATAGTTCTTTGTGATCAGGCATCGATCTTGTTCAGCGAGAATCAGCACTTCCGTTTCTGCTACCGAATAATGAACATCATGGATGTGCATCAACGAGCTCCCTGCGAGAACAGATTAAACCTGAGATCATCGCCAAACAGGATTTAAGAAACTGAAAAGAAAAAAATACTCAAAAAGGAATCAAGAAAATATTATTTCAGGAAACCAAATGGTCTCTCTCTCTCTCTCTCTCTCTCTCACATAAAGCGTAATTACTGTCAAACACGTTATCACAGCAAACCATGTGGAAGCACTCCGTCGGTTACGACGACGAGGGTTCCGGTTGATCCGAATCAACGGAACAGCCTGCTCGTGAAATTAACGTGTAAGTGGCTGAGCACTCCACAGACACATGCACCCTTAACGTAGTTCTCAGGGATATTCAGCGTGACACAGAGGGTGACAAGGCCGGCCCCTTGAAATACAGGTACAACAGAAACAGGAAGTAAGAGTGAGAGAAAGTTGTGGTGAAAGAGTACAGCAGGGATCACCACCATCCCCTGCCGGAGCATCATGGAGCTTTAGGTGTTTTCGCTCAATAAACACTCACAACGCCCGGTCTGGTAATCGAAACCGCGATCCTACGACCGCGAGTCCGCTGCCCTAACCACTGGGCCATTGCACCTCCACAATCACAGCAAACCATGTAGAGCAAACCATGTCTCAATACAAAGCTGTGAGTAGGGAAATTAATGAAGTTAATCAGATTAATCTCATGAGCGTTCCTCTTTCTACACATATAAACTCTACTGTTTCTTGCTTATAAACAAACGTAATGTTTATACAATTCACACGCGAACACGTCCAAACTTCTTCCATACTTGATCAAAACAAACATCGACTCACAGTATTTAAACAACTTCAAAATAAATAAATAAAAATGTTACAGGTTAATGTTTATAATGTTACCCGGAAACGAAATGAAAAAAAAAATAGTGCAACGGGTGTAAAATAAAATGTGTAGGAAACGAATATGAAAAAAAAATGCTCAAAAAGCAACGGGGGTGGGGAGAGGACTTCGGAATATTCACAAGATCCGAGTTTTCCCCTCATAACTTTTAGGAAAATGGGGTTTTTTTTGGCGTAACTTCGGTATAAGTACCGGAAGTACCGGATACATTTCAAGAAAGTGTTTTTTTTTTATATATATGGGGGGTTAGGGTTAGGGTTAGGGTTTGTGTTAGGGTTAGGGTTAGGGGTGGGAGAAAAGGGTTTCTTTTATCTTCAGAAATGTAAACAAAGTCACGTGTGTACCTATACCGAAGGATCGCCATCTTTTCCGATGGGTGGGGAGAGGACTTCAGAAAATTCACAAGATCCGATGTTTTCCCTTATAACTGTTAGGGAAATGAATTTATTGAAAAATATTTTTTTTTTTCGATGAATGAATTACTATGACCTAACATACCACAATCTGCAATCTGGGATTAAAATGTCCAGTGATTTTTAAGAGGTATATAAAAGATATTTTGTTTTGATATTATACTTCCACTTGTTTCACACACACACACACACACACTATCACTAACGTGGTTTTTATAGGAATTTTGTATCATTCTTTCTCTCTCAGACATCTCCCAGACATCGTTGCCACTAATTTTTCTAACTTCAGCATTTTCACTAATTATTCTTTTCAAACTTGTTTAAATTTTCAATCTAATGTAATCCACACTCTAGAAAACGTATTTCTGCAAAATATTATCTTAAAATATGGATAAAGAAAGGGGGCTAATGCGGTTTCGCACCCCACCTTTAAAAATGCATTTTTTAAAAAAACAATTCTTCGGAATTCCTAGTTATGTTAAAAGGGCACTTGTAAAAATTTAACGAGATTTTAAAGAAAGAAACAGCCCCCGTTTTCTAAACAAAAAAGTGTTTTGTGACATATTAGGTCACCGTAATTCATTCATCGAAAAAAGGAAAAACAACATTTTCCAATAATTCCGGTTTTCTCCGCCTTTTTTTTTCCGAACAAAAATAAGGGGTTTGCGGCATATTAGGCATCCGTAATGTATGTCTCTTGAAAGGTATTTATATACAACTAGCAGTATCGCCCGGCGTTGCTCGGGTTTGTAAGGGAAATAACTATATAAGCATTTTTAGAGAGTTACTTCCCTTATATAATAGCAAAAAAATGCATTAAAAATGGGAAAAAATGATGGTAAATTATTTTTAAAATCGTAGACTCATCGTAAACGCGCGCTAATACCCAGAAGGGCTCGATATGAACCACGACTATAAGATACCCGGTTTTGGTTAAACTGCACCGCAAAATGTGGGAGTAGTTAGGAATCTAAATCGTAGGAGACAGACACTCACACACACAACTTTAGTTTTATATATAAAGATTTCATTAAAAGATATCCATTTTCCTCAAAGTCACGAGAGAAAAAATCGGATCTTGTGAATTTTCCGAAAGTCCTC
Organism: Octopus sinensis; assembly: GCF_006345805.1. NCBI lineage: Eukaryota > Metazoa > Mollusca > Cephalopoda > Octopoda > Octopodidae > Octopus > Octopus sinensis. The sequence goes on from NW_021833682.1 coordinate 33,626, forward strand.
TTCCGATCCCCTCGGAAAAGATTTCCCCCTCAATTTCTTTATAACCGTTTGAAAGGTGCCGTTTGTGCCGTTTGAAAGGTAAATTTCACTTTTAAAAACCCATTTTCTTAAAAATAATGAGGGAAAAACCTCAGATCTTGTGAATTTTTCGAAATCCCCTCCCCACTCCACCCCGTTGCTTTGCGTGCATTTTTGTTTTTATATTTGTTTCTTACACATTTTTTATTCCCGTTGCACTAATCGGACGGCGTCGTCGGATGCTGGACCGACGGACCAGTTAAACTGCTCGGGGTCTGGTTTGGTCCCGACTTCCAGGTTGATAACAACTGTGACGAGGTAGCAGTGCTACCGGGGTGCTAAGGGATGAACCTATCTTTTATAATAATAATTAGTCAAATCAAACTATTGAAACCCCAGAGGAGTTTTGCCTTCCCTTTTTCGTCCATTACCTTTTCCGGTGTATGTTGGTACCAAGCACCCGTAACTTCATATCCACACTGAACCCGGAACCATGTGGTTGAGAAGGAAGCTTCTTAGCACTATACACCCACTCCCACGCCCAGAGAATTTCTTGTTGGCTTCCGTCAGTTTTTGCACTTCTTTAAAGCGGCGAACTGGCAGAACCGTTAGCACGCCGGGCGAAATGCTAAGCGGTATTTCGTCTGCCGCTACGTTCTGAGTTCAAATTCCGCCGAGGTCGACTTTGCTTTTCATTCTTTCGGGGTCGATTAAATGAGTACCAGTTACGCACTGGGGTCGATATAATCGACTTAATCCGTTTTGTCTGTCCTTGTTTGTCCTCTCTGTGTTTAGCCCCTTGTGGGTAGTAAAGAAATAGGTATTTCGTCCGTCTTTACATTCTGAGTTCAAATTCCGCCGAGGTCGACTTCAGGGTCGATAAATTAAGTACCATTTGCGTACTGAGGTCGGTCTAATCGACTAGCCCCCTCCCCTAAAATTTCGGGCTCGTGCCTAGATTAGAAAAGAATTTTCTTAATCGTTTCTTTTCTCTCTCTCCCTCTCTCTTAATTTATTTTGTCTTTCTTCCAATGTGTGTCCGCGTGTGTATGTTTGAGACAGTGTCTGTGTGTGTGTGTGTGTGTGTCTGGGACTCACGTAATGCACGCCATCCCCCTCCCCTACATATGTACCCCTGTATTAAAGTTGTGAGCCAACAACAACAACAACCTTGCTTCGAGCGAGGTGGATGGAATATCAGAAAGTTATGTATCTGATAAATATTCCCATGATAAGGAACCACATACAGTTGCCTCTAGACATCATAATCAACCTCAGCACCGACTAATGAACCAGATTTTCCTACGGATTAATTACACTTCGCTAATCAGTTAATTTTGCGACTTACAAAAACGCTTTCACTCTTCCCTAAAGTGCATTCGCTATTTTTATTTATATTCTTTTATATTATTGTTTGTACAATTTTTGGTTTATTTACGAAAGTCGGAAGCACTCCGTCGGTTACGACGATGAGGGTTCCGGTTGATCCAAATCAACGGAACAGCCTGCTCGTGAAATTAACGTGTAGGTGGCTGAGCACTCCACAGACACATGTACCCTTAACGTAGTTCTCGGGGATATTCAGCGTGACACAGAGAGTGACAAGGCCGGCCCTTTGAAATACAGGTACAACAGAAACAGGAAGTAAGAGTGAGAGAAAGTTGTGGTGAAAGAGTACAGCAGGGATCACCACCTTCCCATGCCGGAGCCTCGTGGAGCTTTAGGTGTTTTCGCTCAATAAACACTCACAACGCCCGGTCTGGGAATCGAAACCGCGATCCTATGACCGCGAGTCCGCTGCCCTAACCACTGGGCCATTGCGCCTCCACTCATTTACGAAAGTAACCGAAGGCAATCGTGAGACTAAAAAACCAACGAACGCTGAGACGCCGCCATTGGTTTGGTTGGAACTGAAGTGAAATACCAGAGTTTAGAGACTCTGTTTGATATAAGTGGTGGAAGAAAATTAAAAGTAGGGGTCGCTGTGTGGTAAGGAGCTTACTTCCCAACCACATAGTTCCGGGTTCAATCCCACTACCTTGGCCAAATGTCTTCTACTATAGCCTCCGGCCGGACAAAGCCTTGTGGGTGGATTTGGTTGACGGAAACTGAAAGAAGCCCATCGTCTGTATATATATATATATATATATATATATATATTTATATATAGAGGGCATTATACATCCATGCTAGATGGCATTATACATACATGCCACACGCTAAGAGGGACATTTAGTCATTTCTACCAAAAATATTACTAATCCCACCGAATGCAATTTTTGAAAAATTGCATTCGGTGGGATTAGTAATATTTTTGGTAGAAATGACTAAATGTCCCTCTTAGCGTGTGGCATGTATGTATAATGCCATCTACCATGGATGTATAATGCCCTCTATATATAAATTAATATGTTCAATAAGAAATAATTATTTTCGAAATTTTTTCTCTTATGAGGTTTTCACGCTATCTACCTGACAATTTCTTGTTAAGTTTTCCTTATTTGTTAAGTAGTTGTCCTTAATTGCTATATATATATATATATATTATATATATAGTGTCAATTTACAAAAAAAAAAGCCAAAATGGGTGTGTAAACAACAAACAGATGTATTAGTTTAATGCTGGGGAAGTGAGAAAGTCTTTTACGTTTCGAACCTACGCTCTTCAACAGAAAGGAACACAGAAATAAACAGGGAGAGAAACTAGAAAAAGGTTTAGTGGCTAGCGATCTATCATGGCGAATGCCGGACAGAGAGGTTACACAGGAGAGCTAGGAAGAAGGGGAGATAATATATATATATATATATATATCTTATATACACACACACACACACACACACATATATATATCTCGTTCGGCTTAACAGCCCTTCTTGTTTGTGTTACTGTTATTCTCCTTGTCCTGTCTTTTACTGTTTATACTTTGTACTGTCGTTACTGTCCTGTTTTTGTTACCATTTTTACCCCTCCGCAAAAAAATCTCAAATATTATTTAATTTGATATTCGCGGGAAGGAATGTTTCATTAAAGTCATGTATCGCCTTGACCTTCGAAACGTGGAGTAGATGAAACAAAGGCGACTGAAGAAGGGGAATTTTCCTTGTTTTGTATGTCCTGTACTCTATTTTTTCGTTGTTTAAGAAAAATGTCCATTTCCTTGGTTTTGTGTTTATGTTTTCGTTTCTCATTGTGTTCGACGTTTTTTTGGTGTCCTGTACCCATATATACATGTAGAGGTAGGTACGTACATATATGTATATATGCATATGTTTTATTTATCTATTAATTTATTATATATATATATATATATATATATATACACACACATGATTTATATATATAGTCTCGATAATACTTCGTATGTCCTTTGACTATTTTTAATTTCAATCCTTCAGCTTTTTAATGCTTTTCTTGGGCCTACAATTGCCTATATTGTTGATTCTGTTATCATTTTTTAAAATAGTCACTCCAGATAATAACAAGATTAACAATATCTTAGCAAATTAATTTTTCGAGAATTTTTTTTTTTTTCTCGTGAATTGTTTGCCTTTGTATCGAGAGTATTTCCTCACCGGTGTCTGTGGCTGATTTCGGCGCAAAACGAATCAGTTGCAGAGCAGACTTCAATACGATAAGTTGGGGCTGTCTATCATGGAAACGTGTGCTGAAGACGATGAGGCGATTTTTGTCTTTTTGCCAGTGCACAAACCGGTCCACGTGAGTCCATGGACTTAAATGTAGATTGAGAGGTTTTATTAAGCTGATCTGCTTTCGGTTGATTTCTGTAGTTATCATCAGTGTATTTTGGCGATTTGAATTAGTGTTTTGGCTGTTATTTCCAGCAAGTAGACATACTTAGTATGTCCTTTGATTAATTTTAATACACACACACACACACTAACGTATATATATATATAGCCAATGTAGCTTCAGAGCCAACAGGGACGCAATAGATATGGTTTTCGTTGTCAGGCAACTCGAAGAAAAGTGCCGGGAGTAAAACTTTACGTAACATTTGTCGATCTGACGAAAGCGTTCGACACTGTGAACAGGAAAGGTCTGAGGCAGATCCTAAACCGACTTGGCTGTCCCCTAAAATTCCTAACATTGATCATCCAGCTTCATGAAGACCAGCTGGGATAAGTCCACTTGAATAACGACATATCAGAGCCATTCCCCATCAACAACTGCGTGAAGCAGGGTTGTGTCCAAGCACCAACTCTCTTCAGCATCTTCTTCAGCATGATGCTCAAGCAGGTCACTGCAAACCTCGACGCTGAAGACGGCGTCTACATCAGGTACCGTCTGGACGGCAGTCTTGTTCAACCTCCGGCGCCTACATGTCCACACTAAGACTCAAGAGCAACTGATCCGGGACTTCCGCTTTGTAGATGATGCCCCGCTTATCGCACACACAGAAAAAGCCCTGCAGCGCATCACATCCTGCTTTGCAGAGGCCGCCCAGCTTTTTGGGCTGGAAGTAAGCTTGAAAAAGACTGAAGTCCTATACCAACCAGCTCCTCATGAAGAGTACAGGCTCCACATCACCATTGCCGAAACAGAACTGAGATCGGTACAGCAGTTCACTTATCTTGCATGTATCAGTTCATCAGATGCGACAAAGAAATTGACAGCAGACTTGCAAAAGCAAACAAAGCATTTGGCAGACTGCACAAACGTGTGTCGAACAATACGCATCTTAAGATCAGAACAAAAGTCAGAGTCTACAGGGCCATCGTCCTCACGATTCTTCTATATGGCTCTGAGTCCTGGGCCCACTACCGCTGTCATCTCAGGCTCCTTGAACATTTTCACCAACGCTGCTTTCATACCGTCCTCAACATCTACTGGAACGACTACATCACCAACACTGAGTTCCTCAAGCGAGCAAAGGTCACCAGCCTGGGAGCCATCTTACTTGAGACACGACTACGTTGGGCAGAACACCTCGACAGGATGAAAGACCACCGCCTACCCAAGATCATCATGTACGGTGAGCTCACCATTGGCCATTGTAACAGGGGGCTCACCAAAGAAGCGTTATAAGTACTGCCTGAAGCAGTCCCTTAGCATTTGTGACATTATCGCGAGTGGTCCACTCTAAAAGCTGACCATGTTGCTTGGCGCCATACCATCAGCGATGTTGTTCCCTCCTATGAGATCTCTGGCTGTACCTCTCCTGAAGACAAACGTCAGAGGCGGAAAAATAATGCAGCTGCCTCATCAGACCTTGAACAACCATACTCCTGTCATCACTGCAATCGGATATGTTGATCCCACATCGGCCCTATCAGCCACGTGCAGACGACGTGGGCGACGACCGCCTTCCTAATTTTCGTCAGCGAAGCCAATCTATATATATATATATATATATATATATATATATATATATATATATATAATACAAATTGAGACAGGGGTTTCAAATTCAACCCTCCATGGGATAACATATATCCAATATACTGCTAGTGAAGTACCCAACAAAGTTAATAGATAAATGTTAAGAATTGCGATGCAATTAATTCATTTACTGTATTACATGGGCAAAGGTAAAATTATTTTTACCATAAATTAATAATACAAAATCAGAAAATGGAGAAATACATCTAAATCAAATATCAATTACCAGATAATACCCAATCACATACTTTATTAAACGACCACATAAGAACATTAGGGTTAAACATAAAAATATATAACAAAACAGCGTACATGAATGAGTAATACAATACTCTATCTATTTATATATATATATATAATATCCTCTTATAATGATTGTACTTATTGTATTGTATTACTCATTCGTGTACGCTGTTTTGTTATATATTTTTATGTTTAACCCTAATGTTCTTATGTGGTCGTTTAATAAAGTATGTGATTGGGTATTATCTGGTAATTGATATTTGATTTAGATGTATTTCTCCATTTTCTGATTTTGTATATATATATATATATATTCATTCTTTTACCCGTTTACTTGTTTCAGTCGGCCATGCTGGAGCATCGCCTTTAAAAATTACCTGTCAGAATATGTAAGCATGTTTGTATGTATGTATGTATGTATGTATGTATGTATGTATGTATGTATGTATGTATGTATGCACTTACGTATGTATGTATGATGATAAGGCACGAGTAATATATGTAGGCCTAATGCTAATTAATAATAGACTTTATTACTTTCATAATTAATTCAGAATGAAATGAACCACGATATCTGAAATTGCTGCTTCTGCAAATTATGAAATTAATTTTAAATATGCATCATTAAACCCGATGTTAATATCACAGACTTACACGAGAATTTAATCAGATAGAAATTAAAGCAGAGGTAAAAGAAAAATATCTATTTTTCTATAAAAACAGATTTTCTTCAGTGAAAAAGTATTTAGTCCAATCGATTTTTCAGTTGATGAAATGCCCTGGCAACATTGCTCCTACAACCTCGGCTTTGCACCCATTACTCGATGATAGGAAGAAATATTGCTCCAAATTGCTCCTCCTATTTTGCTTGCCTCGTTTTCAGATCAGTGTAAGACAAACTATTGGATCATAGGATATATTGCTGTTGATATAGGCTGTGGAAACAAGGCGCTGTTATAGAAAGTTATCCTAAAATAGAGGGCCTTTGAAAACCCTATACATTGTCCATTTCGTTGGTTCTGTCTCATTCTATTCATACATACATATACACACACGCGCGCATACAAACACAAATACATATATGCATATGTCTAATATATATATATATATTATATATATATATATATATATATATATATATATATATATAGTTAATCCAAACATGAAAACATAAAGAGTATACACAACAACGCTAGGACGTGGAACCGTATAGTGTTATTGGACGCTCAGGAAATGAAAGAAAGAAGGAGGATTCAACGTTTCGAGCGGAACTCTTCGTCAGAACATAGGAAAGGATAGATCCAAGGAAGGGAAGACGGAGGAAAAAAATCGCTAACGATACACAGGCGGTCACACACACACACACACACACACACACCACACACACACACACACATACACAAATATATAACGTTGAAAGATGTAAAAGGCCAAACAATGCAAATAGATTTTAAGATGAGGTAACGTAAACTAAAAGTAAGTTACCTGGTAGTATTTGTTCTTATGTGTATCCAATATTCCGGCACATACAAGTCCCTTCTTCAGGATTAAAAAGGAACTGTTCTTGATAAGATGTTATATATATATAGAATTATTCCTAAATCTTTCAGGGAGCGACAGAAAGCAACATTTCTTTATAGTAAAATTTAATTGCCAACATAATATGGCTGTCCTTGAAGGGACGTTGTTACTGTTTATTAAACCCAAGAAACATCATTTCTAGCTGGCTATACAACACATTATCTGTGTCCTTGTATTTTCGAACCGGGAATTTAGCATCCCCCCGCCCAGCGCAAAACGACATCTGTTATCTAGCTCCAGGGTTATTGCCCTTCATCAACACAGAGTAGCTTCTTGGCTAGGTGGCGTTGCCGAGTTCACGGTTCGATTATATAGATTTCAAAGTGACACACAGCCACTGATCTATAAACAGAAATAATATTACTCCTAAATCCCTCGGAGAGAGAGAGACATACAATAACATTTCTTTAAAGTAAAATTTAATCGTCAACATAATATGCTTTTCTACTCTAGGCACAAGGCCCAAAATTTTGGGAAAGGGGGTTAGTCGATTAGATCGACCCCCAATACGCAACTGATACTTAATTTATCGACCCCGAAAGGATGAAAGGCAAAGTCGACCTCGGTGGAATTTGAACCCAGAACGTAAAGACAGACGAAATACCTATTTCTTTACTACCCACAAGGGGCTAAACACAGAGGGGACAAACAAGGACAGACAAAGGGATTAAGTCGATTACATCGACCCAAGTGCAAAACTGGTACTTTATTTATCGACCCCGAAAGGATGAAAGGCAAAGTCGACCTCGGCGGAATTTGAACCCAGAACGTAACGGCAGACGAAATACCGCTAAGCATTTCGCCCGGCGTGCTAACGATTCTGCCAGCTCGCCGCCTTCTCAACATAATATGGATGTCCCGAAAACGACGTTGTTACTGTTTATTGTCTGGCTATACGACACATTGTGGTAATTAAATTTTACTTTAAAGAAATGTTACTCTATGTCCCTCTCCCAAAGACATACTATATATATATATATATATATTATATATATATTATATATATATATATACACAAAATGAGAAAATGGAGAAATATATCTAAATCAATCATCAACTATCAGATAATACCGAATCATATACTTTATTAAAACACTACACATATAGCAATGGATATATATATATATATATATATATATATATATATATATATATATATTATTATATATACTGTTGTGTCTGGGGAGAGTCATTTTCTTTTTGTGCCTGTTGTGTCTCCCCAGACACAACGATATATACTTCAACACACGAACTCACATAAAGAATCTTGCAAACCAAATCCAAAAACGAAACACACACATATATATATATGACAGAGTTTGTGTGTGTGTGTGTGTGTGTGTGTGTGTGTGTGTGGTGTGTGTGTGTGTGTGCATATGTTGCTTATGGATTCGAAACTGAGTTACCGATTTTCAGGTATGACGTATCAAAACATTCAGTTATCTTTTAATGTACAGTATGTTTGTTTGTGCTTTGTTTAGCCCAGACTTTCCTCCGACGTACCAGACCCATCGCACAGTTTTTTTTCCTGAAATACTGTAAATCTATATACTTTGAGACACCTCGGTGTTTAGATCCTTCTCTAGAATCCTTTAATTTTTTTCTCTACTTTTTTCCATCCGAATTTCCCAA
>NW_021833682.1:45000-47500 GCF_006345805.1 Octopus sinensis
TTGAGATGGTTTCTAATCTCAATTACCCGTTTAGTTCATATTTCCATCTAAAAACTTCAGATGTTCTGGGTTGTGGTGTCATCTAATGAAACTCTCCGCTCAGAAGGCTGTAATGTTGTTTGGTAGTAAACCCGGGATGAAGAATATATAACGCAAGGTGGTAACTTGAAATACGTTTACTGTGGTCACACGTGTTATATTTATATATATAATATATATAATATATATATATATATATTATATATATATATATATTATATATATATATATATATATATATATATATATATATATATATATTATATATATATATGTATATATATATAGTATATATATATTATAATATATATATATATATATATATATATATAGGGAGAGTTTACGAAAAAAACAAAGACGAAGACAGGTGGTGTACAAAACAACAGATGTTTTAGTATAACGCTCAGGAATAGAAAAAAAGTCTTTTACGTTTCGAGCCTACGCTCTTCTACAGAAAGGGACACAGAAAAAAGCAAGGAGAGAAAAAAATGTGTGTAGTAGCTAACGATGTATCATGGCGACCATATATATATATATATAATATATATAACGATTTATAAGTAAGGGCAAAAGAATAGATTTCTAATGCCAAAATATGCCGAAAATAGACACAACGTCAATAACCATTATAATTCATCACTACAAGTACGCGTTTCGAAGAAAAATCCCGTTATTACCATATCGGATCCGATTTCAGAGTTAGTTCATAAGAACCTTCCCTTCATCGCCCGAGAAAACAGAGTGAGTGCTTGTCTGCACTCCCTCTGCCATACTCCCATCCTAGGTCTCCGCTTGATCCACGTACCTAAGTCCTCGAGGGATCTTCAGATGTGGAAAAAGTCGCTTGGCATGCGGTGACCACACCTGCTCACCATCCAGGTAGCGCCAGAGATGTCTCAGCCTCAGCGCGTACTTGCGCATCATCAACCAAGGCATCCCCAGTCCACCATTTAATGGTTTTTGGCAGCAGATGGAGCGCCTCACAAGTGGCGATCTCCTTTTCCCCCAAAAGCGAGAAAGGATCTGTTCCAACTTGGTCAGTCACAAACCGGGGCAAGGCATGACGGTTAGGCGGTAGGTTATCACAGATGCTATAAATATCTGTCTGGGTTATGGCAGTCACCTTACTCACCACCTCGCTCCAGTTTTTCTCCACCTGGAGATCTGGTCCAAACCAGATTCCGAGCAATTTAACCGGGCCCTCCGTCCAGCGTTCGACGACGCTGTTGGGAGTTATCGACTTGCCACGCCAGGTGCCGAGCTGCAAGCCGACTGATTTATCCTGGTTAATTTTTGCCCGTGCCACAGCTTTGTATCCTTTGATAGCGTCTTCTACACGAGGTAGCTGCCCTTCATCAGACACAATGATGGTTACATCATCCGCATATGCCGTCGCACTTCTACCGTAACACAGATCACGCGGGTCTGTCCCCATATTCCCCAACCTCCGCAGCAGTGGCTCAAGAGCCAATACATACAGCAGTGTTGACAGAGGGCAGCAGTGTTGACAGAGGGCAGCAGTGTTGACAGAGGGCAGCTCTGGCGAACCGAACGTTCAATCGCGAAGGGATCCGAGAAGAACCCATTCACCCGGACAACAGATTCGATGTTGCAGTACATAGCTTCGATCCAACCTCGGAAAGTCGGGCCCAATCCGACCGCCCAGAGGACCGCCGCCCAATACCGATGGTCAACCCTATTGAATGCCTTAGACTGGTCTAAATTCACTAGTGTCTCACCTTTGCCAAAAACTTTACCACCCCACTCAATGGTGTAGCGAATGAGGTGAAGGTTGTCCTGTATCGTCCTTCCTGAGATGGCACATGTCTGCGCCTCTCCCACCAGGTCACCCACGACAATCCTCACTCTCTTGGCTAACACCTTGGCAAAAATCTTTAACTCTGTGTTTAGCAGAGTTATGGTCCGAAAATTATTCATGTTATTCCCCTTGTTCGGGTCCTTGCTGATCAGTGTCACCACTCCTCGGCTCACAGCGTTGGGAATTCTCCCATTCTACTGCCAAATCGTGTACACTCTGGCCAGTACGTTCCCGAACAAATCTGGCATACTTTTATAAAATTCGCAAGGTATACCATCCAATCCTGGCGACTTGTCACCGGGGCACTCGGAAAGCACCTCTACAGCCTCCTCGGTCGTGATCGGTCCTTCACAGCGCTCAGCGTCACGCGCCGAAAGACGCAGGCCGCCGGCCAGTAAATGCCGTAAGGCATCCCCATGGTTCAGCGTCCCGCTCCTCCCGAACAACGTGGCAAAGTGCTCGTGAAAGGCTTTTCACATCTCTTCTTGTCCTTGGATCTCTAGTCCATGTTCATCTACCACAGACCTTATCGTGGCTTCCACGCCACGTCGGGTTTCTTCCGAGCGAGCCCACCCTGTAACATTGATTCCCTCGCGGCCCAGTTCACGTATTTTAGCCCGGACTCTGCATCCTTCGTGTTTG
>NW_021833682.1:52500-60764 GCF_006345805.1 Octopus sinensis
TCTATCTATCTATCTGTCTGTCTGTCTGTCTGTCTGTCTGCCTGTCTGTATGTCTGTCTGTCTGTCTGTCTGTCTGTCTTTCTACCTATCTCTATATCTATCTATCTACCTATCTGTCTGTCTATCTATCTATCTGTCTTTCTATCTATCTCTATCTATCCATCTATCTGCCTATTTGTGTGTCTGTCTGTCTACCTATCTATCTATCTACCTATCTGTCTGTCTGTCTATTTGTGTGTATGTCTGTCTGTCTGTATGTATGTATGTATGTATGTGTGTATGTATGTATATTGTCGATCTCTGCATAGACAGAGAGACCGACATACATACAGACATACAGACAGATAGACAGACAGAGATAGACAGACAGACAAATAGATAGATAGATAGATAGATAGATAGATAGATAGATAGATAGATAGATAGATAGATAGATAGATAGATAGATAGATAGATAGATAGATATCCACCAAAAACTGAACATGGATACTATTGCATCCGAAAAAGTTACCAAATACTTCTGTCACTAAATTTATAAAATCCGAAAGCCAGCCTTTATAGATTTTAGAATCGGGTCTACTTCTCTCCTTTTCAGCTGACAGAATTATTTTATGATAAACACTTGATAAAAAAAAATCCGTTTCGTTTATATTATAAATCTGCCACGGAATTAAATGGCCAACTTAACGGTCAAAGACTGGCCCAGCCATGTCTAACTTAATGGCACCACCTCATAGGAATGTTCATTCATTTTTAAAACAAGTTTTGTTGTATCATTACGGAGATGTACTCGCATAGCAAGTAATTTGATCTGAGATCGTGTGCTGGAACGAAAACAATTGCAGCGTGGAAGGTGTTTATAAGCCACTAGCAGTATCGCCCGGCGTTGCTCAGGTTTGTAAGGGAAATAACTATAAAGCATTTTTAGAGAGTTATAGCCAAAAAATAGCAAAAAAATGGAAAAAATGATGGTAAATTTTTTTTTGAGAGTTAAAAAAGGATGGAGTTGCGTCCCCTAGACAGTTTGTGGTTCGTGTTTCTGATTCTCGACCCCATGTCGAATTTATCGATTTTTTTCAGAACTGGGGAAACGTTTCAAAATTTTGGCTGCGTTAGTTTTGAATTATGACATTGGGCTATGTGTGTGTCAAGTTTCATCAGAATCGGTTGAAAGCCGTGGTCAGGGTGAGGGTATAAGCAAACAGACACACAGAAACACGCACAGACAAACTGCCGTTTATATATAGAGAGATTTAAGAAACACACAAAAGCCGTTCGATTCACTTCAACATTTAAGTTTAATTTGTCAAAATATTTTCGTCGTTAAAATCCGCGACCTGTTCACTGACAAAAATCCGTGCTGCATCTCTGTTGTATCATGGCCCATTGAAATAGGGAGTTGTTGTTGACTGAGATGTACCCAAGTACAGGTGGCTTATTTTGGTATCCCTTGAAGAAATTTGTCCAGGTTTCTTTTCGAAGTGATGGAATCTTTTTTCCTTCTTTGAATTTTTTTTTTTTTTTTTGGTGGGGCGTGGGCGGATAATGTAAAATAGAGCGAGGCCTATTGAGGAAAAAAGAATTGTTTTGCAGTAAATGTTTGATTTGAGTCTGAATTGTGTAAGAGACGTATGGCACATGGCCCCCATCCTTGGATGAATTCTGAATCTAATGTTAAGGCCGTTTGGGCAACGTTGGCGGTATATTCTGCACATTGTACAAATGATGGAACACTCACGGTGGCCGTGGAGAGAATAAATATTCAAGGTATTCAGGTAAATCATTTTTCTTTTTAGCTAACCCATCAAATATGTCATTGTATTTCTTTTTCAGTAGCCTTTAATAACTGCCAAACTTTCTAAAACCCCGCAACAGCAAACGTGCAAGCTTCCATTATAACCGAATGTCCGTTAAACCGTTTGGCCTTTTCAATAGTCATTATCCCTGAAGTCTTTATATTCTTCGATCTTTTTGCACAAACGTAAATGTGACCCCTAATTCTCTTTGCCACACAAGCTCTCCTTGTCTTTGAATGAACCATAAATTCCATTTGCTAATTCTTTTCTTCCTTAATACCATAAATTCTTAAAAACCTGCTCTGTATACTATTCACGCATGAGAGAATCAGTGTTACCATTTCTTTCCAAACTCCGATTTATTGTAAATTTTTGCTGGAATATCAATTCAGTTGCATTGCTTCTTTGCACATCTTCCTTAATAGGGTCGGAATATTTGTTCATATTGGAAACCATGTTTCACTAATGGACGGACAACTTTACAAATAGACAGAAGTCCTGTTCTTTTCAATGATGTTGGCGCCCAGGGCCAGTGCTTACGGAAAAAAAATTTGGCGAACTGCAACAAACGGTTCTGGATTACTGGAACTTTACTGTATGTGCAATATAAGGGAGTGATCGAGGGAGTTGAAGAAACATTGGATTGAGCATTGTCCTTGTAATTAGGAGAGAAAACTTCCTCTAGCAGTGTTAAAAGTATAAAAATAACATTAGCTTATATAAAATTTGGGGAAATAAAACCATGCAGTCAGAACTGGGAGCATGTCTTCAAAAACAATAAGCCCTGTGTGGGTGTAGAAACAGACACAGAGAAACAGATATATATATATATATATATTATATATATATAATATATATATATATATATAGCCGTCTAAGAATCATAATAAAAATAAAAAGATATGCACAGTTACATTTGTCTGTAGAGCGGGTATTTTCATTGAAGTGCACAGTATTATATATACATTACAGCCGATCTTACCGATCGGTTTCGCATTAGAGATTCAACGGAGTGTTAAGTAACAGTTCCGTTATATAACTGCGCTCTTCAGAGATGACCATAATGAAACATTTCACCCTTAGCGCGAAACCAGTCGCTAAGATCGGCCATAATTGATATATAATACTTTCTATCATAGGCACAAAGACTGAAATTTGGTTGGGAGGGGCCAGTCGATTACATCGACTCCAGTACCCAACTGGTACTTAATTTATCGACCCCGAAAGGATAAAAGGTAAAGTCAACCTCGGCTGAATTTGAACTCAGAACGTAGCGACGGGTGAAATATTGCTAAGCATTTCATCCAGCGTGCTAACGATTCTGCCAGCTCACCGCCTTAATGGGTATATAACACTGTACAAAACGATTATTATTATTATATATATATATATATATATATATATATATATAATATATATATATATATATACTATATATATATATATATTATTTATATTATATATTATATATTGTATGTATGTAGTATGTATGTATGTATATAGGAGGAAGAAAATGGAGATTTTGAAGTAATTATCGCAAGAGTTTATTATCAGCAACAAATTGATCATTATCCCTTACAGCTGTTTCAGTTATACACAATGAAATTATTTAAATACTAAGTTCATATTTCTGAGCATAATCTCTTCAGAGGGAAGAAATATAATCTTAGATGTTTTGTATGTTTATTTGTAGATTTGCTTTGAAATATGAACTTAATATTTAATTAATTTCACTGTGTATGATTGAAACGGCTGTAAGGGACAATGATCGATTTATTACTGATAATAAACTGTTATTAACTTCAAAATCTCCATTTTCTTCTTCTTCGTTGACATGAATGTAAACCACAGTTAATATACAAACCTATTATTCTAAGGAAATCAATTCCCTCCCCCTACCTAAATATTAGGTATTGAAGCGGTATTTCCTGGATGACACCATCCCTTCAAGAGGTTAACACAACTTCTGAATTATATATATATATATATATATATATTATTATATATATATATATATATATATATATATATATATATATATATCTATATATTATATATATATATTTATATATATATAATATATATATATATTATATATATCAGCATGGCCACAGCTCGTGAGCTGAAACTAGATAAAATAAAAATAAATAAATAAATAAAATATATTATTTATTCTTTTACTTGTTTCAGTCACTTGACTGTGGCCATGCTGGAGCAACGCCTTTTAGTCGAAGAAATCAACCCCTGGTCTTATTCTTTGTAAGCCTGGTACTTATTCTATCGGACCTTGTTTTCAAACTGCTACGTTACGAGGACGTAAACACACCAACATCGGTTGTCAAATGATGGTTGGGGGTACGAACACAGACACAAACATACACACATAAATACACACACACATACGCGCACACACACATACGCACACACACACATATACATATATATACGACGGGCTTCTTGCAGTTTCCGTTTACCAAATTCACGCACGAGGATTTGGTCTGCCCGAGGCTATAGTAGAAGACACCTGCCCAAGGTGCCACGCAGCAGGACTCAACCCGGAACCATGTGGTTGGTAAGAAAGCTTCTTACCACATAGCCACACCTACGCCTATATGTGTTTGCATGTGTGTGTGTGTGTTGTGTGTGTGTGTGTGTGTGTGTGTGAGTGTGTGTATATGCATGCGTGTGTGTGTATATTGGGTTGATGCATAATTATTGTGGCTTTTTTCAACAAATTTTATTCAACAAAAACAATAACAACATGTAACAAAAACATCTTTAATGATTATTCCGGAGCATATTCACCATCTACTTCGATACTGCTTCCCATTTGCTTGGCAGATGTCAGAATAATATTTAAAGACAATTTTTGGTTAAACATTGTCATGTTTTGTTGAATAAAATTGTTGAAAAGAAGCCGCAATAATTATGCACCAACCCAATATTTATATATATGCATGTGTGTATGTATGTATGTATGTATATATATATATATATATACATAATATATATTATATATATATATTATATAATATATATATATATATATATATAATATATATATATATATATATTATATATATATAAATTAATCAAAAAAAAAACATGATGCAAGGATTCAGCGGTACATATGTTTCGGGCCTTTATTAGACGGATTTATAACAATGCATAATGTGCGTCTGTGGCCTTTTTCAGCCGCGTACAACTACTTCCACAAGGACATGTATTACATCAACAATTCTTGGGGATGCAAATCCTCTCATTCGCGTACGACGTAATGCGGCAACAGCATAAAAATGAAGCGTCCATCTCGTTCTTCTCTCAATGTAGAATGAGGAAGTTTGGATGTTGAAGTAATATAAATAAATTAATAAATAAATATATACACATATAAATATATAAATACAGACAGACGTGAAGGAACCTGGTAATAAGAGCAAATAGAGATAAAAGATGGAGGGGCGAGAATTCAGGACGAAGGATAAAAAATATATAAAAAGTGTAAGTATAGAAAAATATAAAAATGTAGAGTATAAGATATAAGAGATTAAAATATATAAAAAATGTAAATGAATATAAGGTATAAAGTTATAAAAAATAAAAAAAAGTGTAAAAGAATATAAGGATAAGGGATATATAGTAGTTACGGACCAAACATGGTGGTCAGGAAAATGACAAAACCACAATTATCAAGTACTCACCCCGAATTTCTGTATATATATATATATATATATATATATATATGCATATATATATGTGTGTGTGTGTATGTGTGTGTATGTGTGTGTATGTATATATATACATGTGTGGGGGTGCTGTGTGGTAAGAAGCTTGCTTGCTTCCCAAGCACATGCTTCCGGGTTCAGTCCCACTGCGCGGCACCTTGGGCAAGTGTCTTCTACTATAGCCTCGGGTCGACCAAAGCCTTGTGATTGGGTTTGGTAGACGGAAACTAAAAGAAGATGCCGTGTGTGTGTGTGCGCGCACGCGCGTGTATCTGTCCTCCACCGCCGCTTGACAACCGGTGTTGGTGACATTACGACCCTATAGCTTAGCGGTTCAGAAAAGATAGAATAAGTATCAAGTTCTAAGTACCGGAGTCTATTCGTTCGACTAACTTTCTTCAAAGCGGTGCTCCAGCATGGCCATAGTCTAAAGACTGAAACGAGAAAAAGAATACAATTAATATGTCACTAATTCAAAATAATATATTTATCAATCAATCGTTTGGCGAATAAATAAAAGTCATTTTAATCGTTGTATCGATATTAGTGAAACTCTTCGATTTCGTTTCATAGTTTATCGTCAATTGTTTTATGTCTAATGTTAACAATCGCCTCCACCATCGATTATGTCTTTGATGTCCTTCTAGAGTAACGGCTTTTCTTACAAGGACAGCAGCAGCAGACGAAGCGACAAAGGTCAGCTGGGTAACGTTTTTATGGCTTCGGAAACGGTAAAATGATCGTCTCAGACACGCAATTTGTGAAATTTCAGAGAAATAGACATTTCAAAACACATACACACATTGTGTGTATTTTGTGTCTGTGTGTATACATCATACATATATTATATATATATATATTTTTATATACAATACATACAACATACATACATACACCCACACATATCTATATATATATATATCTATAATATTAATATAATAAATATTAGGAATAAATCCAATTACAGGGAAAAAATCAGATTTAGGATTAAATCCAATTTTATAGTAAAATATTATAAAATATATTAGAGACAAAACCACTATTTTGCAAAACAAACAAGGAAAGACTTAATCAATACAAAAATTTTAATAAATAGTCAAAAAAACCGCCACTGACTATTTATTAAAATTTTATGTATTGATTAAGTCTTTCCTTGTTTGTTTTGCAAATAGTGGTTTTGTCTCTAATAATATTTTATATATATATATATATAATAATATATATACATACATACATACACCACACACATTATATATATACATACATACATACATACATATATATATATAATATATATATATATATATATATTATATATATATATATATATATATATATAACATATATGAATGTGTGTGGTGTATATGTATATATATATATATATACATATATATATATATGTACGTACGTTATCTTCTGTGTTTAATTATTTAAATTCTTCCTCGGAGGAAAGAGCTTGTTTCTAGCAAAGATACAAAGCTCTATCGTTGGAATATTGATAATAAAAACATCGTCGCATTTTAAACTTGAGGAAAGTCTTGCATATTTTTGCTGTTTCATTTAAAGATTGCATTTGTAATATGCGAGTTAGCTGGATGAGGTCTTTTTCTGAAAATCCTAGCTTATCCACGCTGTCACTTAGGTATTTACTCACGAAACCAAATGTATTATTTCTTATTGATATAAATGTGAATTTCTAATCTGGTTATAGAAGCAGATTTCGAAACAGTTGTCCATAGTTATCATCTTTATCTTTGGTTTTCAAAGAAAAATTCTTATCAGCGGGAAGCTGGCTTTTATGACGCTACATGCTTTTTCTTGTCTGTCCCAAATAACAATATCCGTCCTGTTATCTTACACTTGATAGACGTTTTGATGGGAATGTTCCACCAGTATTCACGGTGTTGATGTTTATATTCAATAACAGAGGAATTCCTATGCATTTATTCCAGCACAGTTCTTTTCTTACGAATGGCATAGAATATTGTTTTTGCGTCAACGTCATATCGCATAGAACGGTAGCACCTTGGTGACATTTTTGGCCAGCTGCTAATCACATGTGTGATGTCTTCCTCAGAAAGATGACAATTTATATTTTCGGTTGCATCTTGGAACTGCCGTACCCTGTATATGTGTGTATATGTGAGCGTAGGTGTTTGTGTGTGTGTGTATACACGCATATTCACATGCAAACACACATACACACACATACACACATTTATATATAGATAGATATACGTATTCATAAATACGTATATATATATATATATATATATATGTATGTATAAAATATAAATAATATATATATATGCATATATACATACATATATGTACATACTTACATATATATGTATATACATATGTATATATGGACACAGGACGTCAAAGGACGTAAACAACATGAAATACGAAAACCGGGAATACGAACTTTTTTGCGAACAACGAAAGAAACAAATGGAAAACAAGACAAGCAAATGGAAATATCTCTGTCTATATAAATCCGGAAGAAGAATATATATATAATCCGGCAATAATCTGATAACTCTGCATCGGCAAGGATTTCTATAAAATATGTAAAAAGAAATAAGTGAATGGGGTAGAGTGAACTTGCCGTGAGGAGTGGAATATCCAACAATTTGGATTCAATCCTTCGTCGGGGGGAAGAGAAAAAAAGAAAAGGAGTAAAAAGTAAAAAGTCAAAAAGGAGTGGCTGTGTGGTAAGTAGCTTGCTTACCAGCCACAT
>NW_021833683.1:0-27500 GCF_006345805.1 Octopus sinensis
GCGATATATAATATATATATATATGTATGTATATATATATATAGAGAGAGGGGGGGGCCACTCATGTGTGCTGGAAATAACAATCGATCAATTTACGACCCTATAGTAAAGCTTCGCGGTATATATACTGCCAAAGACTCGAAAGAACATTAGATAAATGGACAACCCAGAATCGGATAATCTACTACCTAGTTTCGGACTCTTCAAATACGTTTGTTATCGTAAATTTGATTTAGTCTTCTTCAGCTAGATTTACCTGGACAATATTTCAAATGTTTCTACATCAATGCCAGTATACTCGCCTGAACGCCTAGCCGGTAACAGAATCGAGAACAGTGAAAAAGTTTTCAAGGAAAAATTAAATATTGCAATACAAATGTACTACTTTCCAGTCAAATACATCCATATAACATAAATTCTTGATTTATTAAAATAATTCTCATCTGTACATGTGTCACAATTTTGAAACGGTGATTGAGACCAAATCCATATAAGAGGAGATCACGTGATCACGTGACCGACCAGACCATCAGATGTTGTTACACATTGCTGGTCACAATGTGTTCGCATTGTTTTAGCCTTTGAATGACGCCACCCCGCTGGCTAAGCAAGCAGGCCAACAGAAGAAAGAGTGGGAGAAAGAGTGGTGAAAGAGTACAGCAGGGATCACCACTCCCTGCCGGAGCGTCGTGGAGCTTTTAGGTGTTTTCGCTCAATAAACACTCACAACGCCCGGTCTGGGAATCGAAACCGCGATCCTACGACTGCGAGTCCGCTGCCCTAACCACTGGGCCATTGCACCTACACATAAGAGGAGATAATCTACAGAATGAAGAATATTCCAAAGTTGACATACCGTAAACGAAAGAAACAGGCTTATAGTCTAAAAATAAGAGGAAGACTGTGACACACTCGTGTTTCTGCCTTAATAAGGGTCTTCAGCATGACACTTCATATGTATGTATGTATGTGTGTATGTATGTATGTGTGTATGTATGTATGTATGTATGTATGTATGCGTTTGTGTATGTATGTATGTATATGTATATATGTATGTATGTATGTATGTTAGCAAGGACCCTCAGATTTATGACCGGCGTGTTAGACGACCACTGGTGTAGAGGCACCTCTTAGCTTTTCTTAAAGCATGTCTCAAGGAGAAGGTCAGTCTAATTTAAAAGCAGATATACAAGGAATGACATTGGACATTTGGGGAATCTTTTGCTTGCCCTTGAGATCATGACGCTCTTACATTCCTGAGCCTACGACCCTATCGACACTGAACATTTTGCTCTGGTTTGCCTCTGGATAATGCCAGTTGGGGTGGATAGGGTCTGCGAGGTACTGTGAAAGCCTTATTGAACCTAAAGTTTCAATTTGTATAATCACCAGAGAAGCAACTATTGGAGACTGGTCCAGTGGAGGGGGGGAAGCGGTGAGCAGGGAAGCAGCGGAGGCGAACCCGGATGAAGCCGAATGCTGGTGTAGTAACCCCTTGCACTTTGAATGGGGCAGTGGTCAGTAATGGTCTTCCTCGATCACGTGAGGACAACCATCATCAAAATATATGTATATATAGACTTTATGTATAGACAGATACATACATGCATACCAATTTTTTTATTTGTTTCATGCGGCCATGCTGGAGCATTGCCTTTTATCGAACAAATCGAACCCAGGATTTATTCTTTGTAAGCCTAGTACTTATTCTATCGGTCTTTTGTACCGAACTGCTGCAATACGGTGACGTAAACACACTAATACCGGTTGTCAAGCAATGGGAGGGGAAGACACACATACAGACATACATGTATATGTATAGATATATTATATATATATATATATATATATATATATATATATATACGAAGGGCTTCTTTCAGTTTCCGTCTTCCAAATACACCCACAAGGCTTTGGTCGGCCCGAGGCTATAATAGAAGACACTTGCCCAAGGTGCTACGCAGTGGAACTGTACCAGGAACCATGTGGCTGGTAAGCAAGCTACTTTCCGCACAGCCACTCCTGTGCTTATTTGTATGTTTTCTTTAATTAATTGAAATCTTCCTATAACGTACGACCTGGTTTCTAGCAAACGTCTTAAGCTAAATCATTGGAATGTAAACAACATAGAGGAGATGTTTTGAATTTGAGAAAAGTTTTGCATACTATTCTGTCTCGCTTACAGATTATATTTCTAAATAAGTGTGTTAGTGTGTGTGTGAGTGTGTGTGTGTGTGTGTGTGTGTGTGTGTGTGTGTGTGTAACGTACATAAGCACAAACACACACACACACACACACACACAATATATATATATATATATATATATATTCAAAAATTAATGAGTAGTTAAAATTCATAGGTAGCGGAACCTCGGAAGTAGTAAATTATCCAGCCGAGGGGTAGACCGCATGCTACATTTCAGGCCAAGGGTTCCTTGATTTTATGATTATATGATTATGTGATACCCAAAGGATATATGAATATGTGGTACCTCAAGGTATCATATAACCAAGGTAACCTTGGCCTGAAGAATAGCTTGTGGTCTACCTCTAGTTTGGATAATTTACTACTTCCGAGGTTCCACTAACTAAGAAAAACATCGTTTACATTATTTAAATTATTTACATTTGACGGCTATCTGTCATCTTGATTGTTGTTAAGACAACGTTTCGGCTGATATACTCTCCAGCCTTCATGCGGTGTCTTGAGGAAATTTCGAACCTGGGTTCTCATTCCTATGGTATTTTACGATGTTATCGTTCTTCTTCTTCTTCTTCTTCTTATTATTATTATTATTATTATTATTATTATTATTATTATTATTATTATTATTATTATTATTATTATAACATCGAAATATTATAATATTAACATCGAAAAATACTTTAGGAATGAGAACCCAGGTTCGAAATTTCCCCAAGACACCTGATGAAGGCTGGAGGGTATACCAGCCGAAGCGTTGTGTTAACAACAAACAAGATGAGGACAGATATCCGTCAAATGTAAATAATGTAAATAATCCCTCATCTCTTAAATATAGAACTGTATTAACTATGAAACATATGTAGCTGGGTTTTATCTACTCCATTCCCTAATTTTTTAATGTATATGTGTGTGTGTATATATATATATATATATATATATATATATATATATATATAAATTCATAAATAAGGGCAAACGAAAAAATTCTAATGCCAAATATGCCGAAAAATTGGACATATTTTCCATTAACCATTAATTTTTTCACAATCCGCACGCTACTCGAAAAAAGGTCGACAGAAATTTCTAAAAAATTCCATTATTACCATATCGGACCGATTTCAGGGTTAGCTTATAACAGCCCTCCCTTTGTCAGTGATACATGTGACTAAAGAAATAAATGAGATACTTACTCATACCCATGGAAGAAGCAAACACTAAGTCATGAGCACAATTAAGTACCCCAAATACATCCAAAATAGAAATACTCCAGCCCATTCGAGACACGTGCGATTTGAACTGATGCTCTCACAGAGTGAAAGAGTCCGGAAGAGTCTTTTCGAAAAAAAATTTTATCCTACATTAGATATATATATATGTATGTGTGTGTGTATGCGCACACATGCACCCCCCCCCACACACACACACACACACGTAAAAATATACACTCCTGCACATATATGCGGAGAAATATTTTTTTCAAAAATTATTAAATATTTACAAGAATCTTAGAAAAACAAAACAACACGAACCTTTGGGGAGGAAGTTTTCGCATAGTGTACGTAAGCGTTTTGATGTTAAATTCTTTGAAAGAAATTAACGAGAACATACCTCAAATATATATATATATATATATATATATATATATAAATAATAAATATTAGGGAATAAATCCAAATTTACAGGGAAAAAATCAGATTTAGGATTAAATCGATTTTATAGTAAATATTATAAAATATTATTCGAGACAAAACCACTATTTTGCAAAACAAACAAGGAAAGACTTAATCAATACATAAATTTTAATAAATAGTCAAAAAAACCGCCACTACAATCGTTTCTTGTCTTGATCGACAATCTTCAGGTGGACTTCCAATCTAAAAAATCAATATTTTAAAAATAAAATAATAATTTTTAAAATAATTAAAGTATGAATGAAAAAATATAAGTATATAATCCATATTAACATATCTATAATCCATATATAATCAATATATAAACAATATATAAACTAAAAAAACCTATCAACAATTAAATATAAAATATAAATTAAAATATAAAATATAAAATAAAATATAAAACAAAACAAAAAAAAAAATAATAATAATATATATTAAACTATATATACACCCATACGCATATACCTAATTATATATAACCATATCTAACTACATACACTAAATCACACACCTATATATAAATCCCTATACATACACATAAAATGTCTAGGCAACTATAAATAAATAAAATAGCTAAATACTTCAACACAATACTTATCATACTCCCACACACCACACATACAACCCACATTCACGCTCTAGAAAATGGACATCACTCAAAACTATGAACGGAGAAATAGAATAAATGGAATTAAAAATTATATTCACTGGTAAAATGAACACTACTTAAAAATTATTAATGAAACAATGAAAAAAAACAACAGACATCGCAATAGACACAAATTACTACAAATTCCTATCAAACCTACCATGATAACCAAAACTCATAAAAACATATAATGATAAAATCTCCCTTTACTAAACTCTATAACAAACCTATATAGCAATCCCCCTAACCTAAACATTCACACACAAATACACACACGTAAACCACACACCCACGACATACAAATACCCACACCACTTACACATACCAATCATACATATAAACCTCAACATATACTCCAAAAACCCATCAACCCCACAACAGACAAATAAACACAAAAAATTATAATGGATTCTTTTATAAAACTACCATGATAAGCTAAAACTCACAAAACAGAAATGATAAAACCTCCCTTTACTAAACACTAAAACATACTTATATAGCAATTCCTTAACCTATACATTCACACACAAAACCACTCGTAAACCACACACCCATAACAAATACAAACTCCCACCCCACTCACACACACCCCACAAGTACATATAAGCCTCAACATATACACCAAACAAAATTACTTTACCAAGGAACTTAACATATATAAAAAGTATAACCGCTCTGGAAACGAACATCTCTAAATTAATGAATGGAGAAATGGAATAAATGGAATTAAAATAAAATTCACGTGGCAAAACGAACACCACTCAAAAATTATGAATGAAACAATATAATAAAACAACCAACATCGAAAAAGACACAAATACTACGAATTCCCTAAAAAAAACCATGATAAACCAAAACTCTTAAAAACATATAACGATAAATCTCCCTATGCTAAACTCTATAACAAACCTATATAGTAATCCCCAAACCTAAACATTCACACACAAACACCACGTAAACCACAGACCCACGACTTATACACATACCTAAACTAACTTATAAACCTCCATATACACCAAAACCCACTCCCTCCCACACAGACAAATTAACTCATACATCCCAAAACCTAAATAACAAACCCATATACACATTCACACACAAACACACACACACGCAAAACACACACACACAACAGATACATATACTCCCTCACATATACGCATATACATACTCACTAAACTCAATATATACAACAATATTTACACACCCACACTCATACAGAATAATAAATTATACAACTAAAAACTCGCACACAATCTCATATACATAAACACTCCTATGAAAACAACATTAAATACATCTTAATTAACCAGAATATCAAAAATAACAATATGACATAAAGGTAAATAAAATACATACTTACAATTCAGTGTCAAATTATGAAGTGAAATTAAATTCTTAGCCGTTAAAAAAATCAAACCAATATTACGTTACCATAGAAATAACTTATGTAAAAAAAAGACTAACAACAACTTGCAGTAGTAACCCAAACCCATTCTCTATGCCTACCTCACTACTACACTATTCCATTCACAATTCCAAACACACTAGTCCACCTCCCGGTTATTCACGTGGCAAAACGAACACCACTCAAAAATTATGAATGAAACAATGTAATAAAAAACAAACATCGAAAATAGACCAATTACCACGAATTCCCTAAAAAAACCATGATAAACCAAAACTCCTAAAACATATAACGATAAATCTCCCTTTGCTAAACTATATAGCAATCTCCTAACCTAAACATTCACACACAAATACACACTCGTAAACCACAGACCCACGACTTATACACATACCTATACTAACTTATAAACCTCCATATACACCAAAACCCACTCCCTCCCACACAGACAAATTAACACATACATCCCAAAACCTAAATAACAAACCCATATACACATTCACACACAAACACACACACACGCAAAACACACACACACAACAGATACATATACCCCTCACATATACGCATATACATACTCACTAAACTCGATATATACAACAATATTTACACACCCACCACTCATACAGATAAATAAATTATACAACTAAAAACTCGCACACAATCTCATATACATAAACACACCTATGAAAACAACATTAAATACATCGTAATTAACCAGAATATCAAAAATAACAATATGACATAAGGATAAATATAAAATACATACTTACAATTCAGTGTCAAATTATGAAGTGAAATTAAATTCTTAGCCGTTAAAAAAATCAAACCAAAATTACGTTACCATAGAAATAACTTATGTAAAAAAGATACGCGTCATGGAAAGTAAACGTCATTTAAATTATGAATGAGAAGAGAAATAGAAAATGGAACTAAACTATATCCACGTGGCAAACCAACCACTACTAAAAAAATTTATTATGAATGGATTCTTTAAAAAACTACCATGAAAAATCATTATATACATCTATGAGCTTTAGCTCACCTTAGCAGCTCTAACAAACAACTTACAGTAACCCAAACCCATTCTCTATGCCTACCTCACTACTACACTATTCCATTCACAATTCCAAGCAACGCTAGTCCACCACCCGGTTATTCACGTGGCAAAACGAACACCACTCAAAAATTATGAATGAAACAATGTAATAAAACAACCAACATCGAAAATAGACAAATTACCACGAATTCCCTAAAATAACCATGATAAACCAAAACTCATAAAAACATATAACGATAAATCTCCCTTTGCTAAACTCTATAACAAACCTATATAGTAATCCCCCTAAACCTAAACATTCACACACAAATACACACCTCGTAAACCACAGACCATTACTTATACACATACCTATCCTAATTTATAAACCTCAATATACACCAAAACCCACTCCCTCCCCACACAGACAATTAACACAAACATCCCAAAACTAAATAACAAACCCATATACACATTCACACACAAAACCCACACACACACAAAAAACACACACACACACAACAGATACATATACTCCCTCACATATACTCATATATATACTCACTAAACTCGATATATACAACAATATTTACACACCCACACTCATACAGATAAATAAATAAATAAATAATATATATATATATATATATACATATATATTATTCAATTTTTTCTTACACAATCATACAAACCCCTTTTTATTTATTTATATATATATATTCAATATATATGCAAGACAGGCTCCTAAAAAATTTTTACTCACCAAGTTCTACTCGCAGCGCATTAGTCAAATAACAGCGACGGTAAAATACAATTCTTCAATCAATCTCATGTTAAAATCTAACCCAAACCAAACACTTGTCATGTGATCTTCTTAAACAACCGCTTGTTTTTAGCATATCACCTTGATCATCTGTGCCCTTGCGAACGCTATTAGATGTTTATTATATCCTATACATACTAAGTTTAAAGTCTTGTTATTGTTGTCGTATGCGTAATCGATTTTTTAAGAGATCAAGAATTTATGCTGTCTGATGTTATTCAAATACATGCTACTGGCCACTGAGTTATTTCTCGTGGTTAAATTTTCTCTAAATTCTGGAAATTAGCTGGGACATGAATGATTTCTAATCATTTTTGTATAAGTCTAACTCTCTTGCCTAAAAGAAGATAAGGTCAGACAACACACGTGCCAATAACGGTTATTGAACCAAAAACACGTGTCTAAGACTGTCCTCTTGTCTCTAGACAAACTTGCCTTTTCTTTAATGCCATGTCTACTTTGGAGAATCCTTAAGATTTCCTCGTCTTCTTTTGGGGCGCTGGTTTTAATTGACACTTGGTAATTACGACACATTCCATAGAGGCGAAGATAATACTAACAAATGAAAAATTTATGTTGTATACCTCTATATGTTTCTGCTATATATACAACTTCTTTATGAAGTATATTTGCAAAGATGAATTATCCTTTAGGAACTGACACAAGCGGACATTATATAAAGAAATAAAAAGCCAGACAAAGAAGAAAAATTAAAAACGAAATAAAGAAACAACCAATCAACATTTTCAGGATGTCTAACTTGTGAAATAGCGTCAAGTGTTACACCCAGCAGAGGATCCCATGTAATTTTCTCTGCGTAGATATGGGACCAAATATTTTTAGGTGAAGAAGAAACGGAAACGGCTAATGACCATTTAACGAGTATTTTAGAAAACAAAAATGATGTCAAATAGATATTTCTAAGCTGAATTCGTGATACATCCGTTTAGCTCATCTAAAAGATACGTTCATTCTTACTATCCATCATGCCTGTTATAAAACCTCCAATCCACATCGTTAAGTGAACATCGAATAAACATAAGAACTAGGATTGAAGTAAATAGAAAATCGGAATGAATGTCAAATATTTACAAGACCGTTTCTGTAAATCATTCTAATTATGCGTTCACACAAAGGATAAATGAAAAGACTATGTAACTAAGTTTAGACTGGTGTTATGTTGCAATCATATATCATAATGATGTGTGTGCGTGTTAGTGTGCGTGAGCGCGCGCGCGCGTATCTCAGAAGAGCAGCGTAAGTGAGAAATGGAATCTACAGTAGATTCTAAGACACAATTTGGGGAATTGTTTATAAAATGAATGGCGAGTGTTTGCTTGATTTATAAATTGTGCAAGAAACGCTGAGAAGAAAATAGTGTAAATGAACATCAGAAACCCAGTAGTAGTAGTAGTAGTAGTAGTAGTAGTAGTAGTAGTAGTAGTAGTAGCAGCAGCGGCAGCAGCGGCGGCAGCGGCGGCAGCGGCGGCAGCGGCGGCAGCGGCGGCAGCGGCGGCAGCGACGGATGCGGCGGCAGCGGCGGCAGTGGCGGCAGCTGGTGAGAGGTGGTGGTGGCCCTAATATTATTCAGTGAATTCCAAAGTAACTCTCTTGAAATCACAGCACTTCGTTTCCCTGTTGTTTCAATTTTTCTTCCGTCCTAGAAGTCATAGTGCCACTGACCTGGCTTCCATGGAGTATAAGTAATCGAGATCATAACATTCCCTTTGAATGGGACCCCGTTTTGTTTTAGGGTTCAAGGCCTGCTCTTTTGTGAAAAATGGGTGCAAGTCGGGTACATCGACCCTAGCACTTGACTGGTGCATTATTTTATCGATTACGAAATGATGATAGAAACAGCTGACCTCAAAACGTAAAAATCCGGAAGAAATGCTTCTGAGCATTTTGTCCGACGCTCTAACGATTCTGCTAGTTTGCTTTCTGATATTTTATTACTGATATTGGAAAGTGAACCTAAGGCGGTGAGCTGGCAGAAACGTTAGCACGTCGGGCGAAATGCTTAACGGTATTTCGTCTGCCGCTACGTTCTGAGTTCAAATTCCGCTGAGGTCGACTTTGCCTTTCATCCTTTCGGAGTCGATTAAATAAGTACCAGTTACGCACTGGGGTCGATATAATCGACTTAATCCGTTTGTCTGTCCTTGTTTGTCCTTTCTGTGTTTAGCTTCTTGTGGGTTATAAAGAAATAGGTATTTCGTCTGTCTTTACGTTCTGAGTTCAAATTCCCCCGGGGTTAATTTTGTCTTTCATCCTTTCGAGGTCGATAAATAAAGACCAGTTGCGTACTGGGGCCGATCTAATCGACTGGCCCCATCCCCCAATAAACGCCACCAAGCATTTCGCCCGGCGTGCTAACGTTTCTGCCCGCTCCCTACCTTATCGACTCCAAAAGAATAAAGGCAAAGTCGACTTCGGCGGAATTTGAGCTCAGAACATAAAGACAGACGAAATACCCATTTCTTTACTACCCAGAAGGGGCTAGGACGAACGTGGACAGACAAACGGATTAAGTCAATTATATCGACCCCAGTGCGTAACTGGTACTTATTTAATCGAATTTAAGTGGAATTTGAACTCAGAACGTAACGGCAGACGAAATACCTATTTCATTACTACCCACAAGGGGCTAAACACAGAGGGGACGAACGAGGACAGACAGACGGATTAAGTCGATTACATCGACTCCAGTGCGTAACTGGTACTTAATTTACCGACCCCGAAAGGAGGAAAGGCAAAGTCGACCTCGGCGGAATTTGAACACAGAACGTAACGGCAGACGAAATACGGATACGCATTTCGCCCGGCGTGCTAACGTTTCTGCCAGCTCGCCGCGCCTTAAACTCTTGCATTATAATAATTTGATATAATTGCTTTCTTTTAATAAAAGTTACATAATTCAAACTAATTAATAAACTTTGTTCTTTATTACAGTGTAGATGTTTACAAACCCCACTAAACGTTGGAATGAATAGGAAAAAATATCATTTAGATGAAAAGTTAGGTAAGTGAAAGAGAAAGAGAAAAATAAGGGGAATAATAATAGATTATAAGAGAGAGAGAGGGGGAGACACGGGGTGGCAGAGAGAGAGGTTGGGGTACAAGGGAAATTATGAATATGAGAATTAGTTTTCTATTGGTCGGAGAATAAAATGAAAGTAAATTTTCGTAAATACAGATACAAGAAGCGAAAGATTTATAATCCTGTGTCTGGCTGGGTTAACCAAAATGGGATGAGAGATTTTGAATGGATAGGAAAAAATAAATCAAAATACCAAAACATTATGCTGAAGATAAATGAACCTAATTTTCTATGAGTCACATATGAAGAGGAAACACTATCTCCTCTGATATTTTTGGTTTTGTAAACATAACAAACGAACAAAATTGGCAAAGTTCGATTTGAAAGGAAAATATTATCGTTTAATGTACCGTTTTAAAAATTTTTGTATTCTGTACTAATTTACATTATTGTTTGTTCCTTCTCAAGCCACACCTGGCTCATAAGGGTCGGTCTCCCGGTTTCCTTGGCGTATAGGTTCCCCACCTGGACTGGACGCCGGTCCGTCGCAGGTGAGCTGCAAGAAACAGTAAGAGAAAGTTGTGGCGAAAGAGTCAGCAGAAGTTCGCCATTACCTTCTGCTGGAGCCGCGTGGAGCTTAGGTGTTTCGCTCATAAACACACACATCGCCCGGTCTGAGATTCGAACCCTCGATCCCTCAACCGCGAGTCCGCTGTTCTAACCACTAGGCCATGTGCCTCCACACTAATTTACATAGTCTTATATAATATTTTTTCTCGAGCCCCAAAACTCACAGGACCGTGTTACTCGGTTTCCCTTGGTGCATAAGTGATCGATATCACAACATTCGCACTGGTCCGGGGTCAGCAGTTTTACGGAGAGTGGTGGGAGTTTGTCGATTACATCGACGTTAATACTTTATTTTATCGAATCTCAATCGATGAAAGGTGAAGTTGACCTCGGCTTGATTTGAACTCGGAACGTAAAGAGCCGAAAGTAATGCTCCTAAACGTCTTCCCAACGTACTAACGATTCTGCCAGCTTGACACCTTATATGGCTATTATAATAAGGATGAGTTAAGGCGACAAACTGGCACAATCATTAGCACTCCGAGCAAAACGGTCAGCGGTATTTCGTCTACCGCTACGTTCTGAGTTCAAATTCCGCCGAGGTCGACTTTGCCTTTCATCCTTTCGGGATTGATAAATTAAGTACCAGTTGTGTACAGGAGTTGATCTAATTGACTGCCCCTCAAAAAAAAATCGGGCTTTATATATTAGAGTTAAATAAATGTAAAATTTTGAGTATAAAATATGTGTGCTTATGGCTAGAAGATTTGGATGGGTTTGTTAAAATAAAGTTTAATTGTAATGTATTTGAATTAAAGTAGTGAAGTAAACCCGTGCAAAATTGCATTGAAATTGAAACAGTGATTTAAAAAAAAATTATTTAGCTAAAAAGGAATAATTTAGATGTAGTTCTGAATGTTAGATTCAACTAGTGAAGTTTTATATCACATTTTACATTACATTTATAGACTGTGTCCTTAGTTAGGGGCTTAGAATATAAGGATCATAGAAGGCTAATAAGATTGCGATAGAATTGTATCTTAAACCAAGTTTATAGATGTGAGAAGAAACATTGGTTTAGGCAGAATTTAGTCTACCTTAAATTGAATTCATACTACATATTTTTATAGCTATGCTATTGGGGAAAGTGATTATTAAGTAGTATAAGGGATTAATCTAGGCAGCGGAATAACTACAGGTAAGTTACATGGTGGGTTATAGCAATTTTGGTTCTTTTTCTCTTGTTGTTTTGTAGCGGAATGGTTAGAAAATCTGGAGCATTCCTTAGAGGTTAAAATCCTTATGTGTATATTGTGCAAGGATTCATTCCTTTTTCTGAAAGGATTGTCGGGTGAAATTAGAAGGGCCTAAAATGCTGTCCAATAATTTAGCTATTCTAAGATTTTTAGGCTGACTGTTTCATGCAGAAATATTCCAACCACTAGAAAGGGTCAAATAATAACGGATTGTTTTGAACATAAAAGAAGTATCCATCACTACAAGAATACTTCTTTTATTCATGAAAGTAAAGGTAACAGGTTCGCGATTGGAGTGCCTCTTCTCTAGATTTGCTCGATCAGACCTGAGCTAACTCATGACTAAGCAAAAATAACAAACCTTATTTACATTATCAATTCTGAATATATAATAAGATTTCAATAGAGAATGTAGAGAGATTCCATTAAAGTTGGAAGTATTTTTGGCCAGTACCGACTTTCCAACCCTTGGATAGCATAACAACGAATAAATATTAAAGTTACAGTATGTTATATTTATAACGGAAAAGCAAATAATATTTTAAACAGAGAGAACTGATATAAAAACACACATTTTATTTATATTTTCAATATTTATTGAGTTTATATATTATCTCTATTGAAACTAACAAACCTATAAACCGATGCAGCGGTAAAAATAATGAATTGATTTTTCCTTCTCAATGAAACATTGATTAGCAAAAATAAACTGTTTTCGAAAAATATAACATGGAAGCATAAAAAGTATTCAGGAGTGGCTGTGTAGTAAGTAGCTTGCTTACCAACCACATGGTTCCGAGTTCAGTCCCACTGCGTGGCACCTTGGTCAAGTGTCTTCTACTATAACCTTGGGCCGACCAAAGCCTTCTGAGTAGATTTGGTAGACGGAAACTGAAAGAAGCCCGTCGTATATATGTATATATATATATATGCGTGTGTGTATGTGTGTGTGTATGTTTATGTGTCTGTGTTTGTCCCTCCAACATCGCTTTTTAACCGATGCTGGTGTGAATACGTCCCCGTAACTTAGCGGTTCGGCAAAACAGACCGATAGAATAAGTACTAAGCTTACAAAGAGTAAGTCCTGGGGTCGATTTGCTCGACTAAAGGCGGTGCTCCAGCATAGCTGCAGTCAAATGACTGAAACAAGTAAAAGAGTAAAAGAGTTGCTTACAATTAATAAAGTCGAGCATAGAACAGCATAGAATGTTAAATAGATTGTTAAAATCACAGCTAAGTGAAACCGTATGACACTGTAGAGGAACCCTCAGAAAATACTGAATTAAAATTTTGGTACAAACCCAACAATTTGGGGTAGGTGTAAATCGATTACATCGACCCCAGTATTCAACTGGTACTTACTTTATCGACCCCGAAAGGATAAAAGGCAAAATCGATCTCGGCAGGCAGACCACAGAATGTAAAGACAGACGAAATTCTGCTAAGCATTTCGTCTAGCGTGCTAACGATTCGGCCAACATACTACCTTGATCCTTTCTACAATAGGCACAAGGCTTGAAATTTTGCGGGAGGGTGGAAAGTCGATTACATCGACACCAGTACTTGATTGATAATTATTTCAACGACCTCGAAAGGATGAAAGGCAAAGTCGATCTCAGCTGAACTCGAACTCAGAACGTAAAGGCAGACGAAATGCCACAAAGCATTTTGCCCGGCGTGCTAACGATTCTGCCACGCTGAAAATATTAAAACTACGCAGTAGCTGTTGTTGCAGGAAGAGAAAGATTTATGAAGAATTCTCTGCAACTGATTTTAAACGATTCAACAGAGTCATATGTACTTTGTTCCTTGGCTGTTTCTCTGGTATTTAACTAAAGAAACCTGATCGACTAAACGAGATCAATATTCCACGCCACAGCTTGCTTAAACTCCATCTCATATAATTAAATTCTTACTGGAGATCCAAATCATGCACTGGAATGGTTTAAGCCTAAAACCTTTGCCAAATAATGAAATGCATCATTCTTATATCAACGTACTTTATGACTGACGAAGAAGCCTCGATATTGTTGGTCGGCCGCAGTAAAACAACACAACCAAATCTCGCTCCGATATTACATAATCGTTTTTTAAAAGATTAGATTCTTTATTGTGGTCTCGATAGAAAATATAGTATTTCCTTGTGGCTGTTTGCATAAAACTATCTCCCATGGTAGGTGCAAACAAGAACAGAGAGACACCCAAATAGTATGCGATTTGATAAGAGTCGTTTTGATCCTTCGATATGCAACACACCTTTCAAAAAAACGTTAAGCTAAACGTGATATCAAACAGATATCTGTTTCAACAGATCTGAGGCACGTGAGGTATACTTAAGACAGACTAAAACCAAAACACTGATTTGGGATTATACAAAGATAATGAATTTGCTGTCAGGCATAACACACTCACACACACACACACACACATACACACACGCACACGCACACACGCACACACACACGCACACACACACACATGAATATATGAAATATTTACTTATAGGTACGCGCAGATGTGGCTGAGTGGAATGAAAATTGCTTCCCAGCCACATGGCTCAGCGTCTTCTACTATAGCATATATATACATATGTGTGTGTGTGTTTGTGTGTGTGTGTGTGTGTGTGTGTGTTGACAGTTGACAACCGGTGTGTGTTTTTGTCCCTGTAACGTAGCTTTTCGGCAAAACAGACCGATAGAATAAATACCAGGCTTATTCTACCGGTCACTTATCCCGAACCGCTAATTTACAGGGATGTAAACACACCAGCATTGGTTGTCAAGACATGGAGGAGGGACAAACACAGACACACAAACATATGCATATATGTCTATATATATATTATATATATATATATATATATAATATATATATATGACAGGCTTCTTCAGTTTCCGTCTGCCAAATCCACTCACAAGGCTGTGGCTGACCCGTGGCTATAGTAGGAGACATTTGTCCAAAGCGACACGCAGTGGGACTGAACCCGGAACCATGTGATAGAGATGCAAGCTTCTTACCACACAGCCATGCTGGAGTACCGCTTTAGTCGGACAAATGGACCCTAGGATTTATTCTTTGTAAGCCTATCGGTCTCTTTTGACGAACCGCTAAGTTGTTAAACGATGGTGGGGAAAACACATACACACAAACACACACACATATATATATATATATATATATTATATATATATATATACACATACATATATGAATGTGTACGAGGTCTTATCAATAAGCATCCGGACTGTTGCCATAGTAAAAAAGCTAAAGCACTGAGAGTGAACCGCTTGGCAAAGATCGACCTTGAGCTCTACTGTGCATACGTACTAAATTTTAAAATCCTAGCTCACTTCCGCTGTTTACAGCAGTGCTTTGAAGAAAGGTGTGTAGCGTGTGATCATTGCAGTGACCACGACAAAGTTGTCATGGCGATACCTGCTCAGAGGCATGCGCCACAAACATGTGTACGTGTGATTCACACGTTTCCAAGATGGCCTAAAAATTGTCGACATTGACGAACGTTCTGGGAGACCCGCAACCAGTAGAAATGAGAAAAACATCGCAGATGTGCGTGCAGCAGTGAGGGCAAATCGTCGAATCACCATGCGTGGGTTATTAGAGGATGTGCAGATTAGTTACGGTTCAATTCAATTCGTTATCACTGAAGATTTAGGTATGAGACCCGTGTCTGCCATGTTTGTGCCGAAATTGCCTTCAGTTGACCAAAGACACCCGGATTTCATTTGCACAAGATCTTGATTCTGTTGAGAACGGTGAGAAGTTTTTGAAAACTTTGCATAGGCCTCTGAGTAGGTATCACCAAGCTTTTGGCAAAATTTGATGCAGATTCTCTGCTCAACTTTGTCTGTAATGGTCACACTGCTGTAAACAGCGGAAGTGAGCTATGACATTAAAATTTAGTGCGCACGCACAACAAAGTTCAAGGTCAACCTGTGCCAAATGGCTTCACTCTGCTTGCTTTAGCCTCATTACTCTGGCAGCAGTCTGTATACTTATTGATCAGGCCATATATATATATATATATATATATATATATATTATATATATATATATATATATAATATAATATATATATATATATATATATATATATATATATATATATATATATATATGTTCAATGCACATGATTATCAGAAGTTATGTGGTAGCCTGCAAGTTCATAAAAAATCATTGAACTCTGTAAAAAGTTTTGGAGTCGACTGGAAATTCCTAGAACAGAACAAATCAGATTGCAGAACGGGCAATCAAGTGCCTTCAAGATCTTTATGATGTTTGTAAAAAGGAGAAGGTTCAGCTTCGATTTATTTTATCTAAAAGAATATATTGTTTCTTATGTTTTAAAATTTGCTGACATTCTGCATCTTTTTTCTTATACAGTTATTTAAGATTGGAATTAAACCTATAAATTTAAAAATATGTATTGTTTTTAATTTTGCATGTTATCGAATGCTTGTAGTGGCCTCTATCTTAAAATAGCCCAGTTTTGAACCTTTGCATAGAACAATTTCTATTCAGTAACCTTAAGAATGTATAAATACACTTTTATTCCACATCTCTCTTGCGTTTACAAGGATTTAGACAGCGGAAATACTAACGTTTGAATCTAGTATCACCTAGTGATTATAGTTTTAAAAGCCCATAACTCCGAAACTAGAAAGCGGAAATTTCAGATATACCATTTCAGCATTTCATTGAGTCAGCACAGCAAGTTTGGTAAAAACTTGAGCAGGCGTTATGAACCCCGCAAGAATTTTGCATGATTTGGGTCAAAAGGGGTGATCGATTTCTTAAGTTGGGGGTCACTTTTTTTTTTTTCGAATAAAGCAAAATAAACGTTAGCTTCCTTACTATTAATGAAATTATTCATCAAATTACAGTATAAGATTATTTGGTTGCGAAAAATCATAATCCTAATATATATGCATAAGGATAAAGCATATTAAAAGGGGTTCGAGGGAAAATTCATTTA
This sequence comes from Octopus sinensis, assembly GCF_006345805.1. NCBI lineage: Eukaryota > Metazoa > Mollusca > Cephalopoda > Octopoda > Octopodidae > Octopus > Octopus sinensis. The sequence goes on from NW_021833683.1 coordinate 17,662, forward strand.
AATAAAAGGGTTGGGAGCCACTATTGGGAACCATTATGAAAAGGCTGGGAACCATTGATGTATGTATGTATGTATGTATGTATGTATGTATGTATGTATGTATGTATGTATGTATGTATGCATGTTTAAGCATAATGAAACTCTGACTTCAACTTCTCAAGCATTAATTTAAAACCATATTTGTCAAACTATTTTGTTTTTGTGATATTCTTTTTAACGGTTATTGACCTCACGCTATATATTCATAAATAAATATACATGCATTCCACCATATATATATATATAACTACATAATTATTTACTTCATAAACCGTGATTCTTTGCTTGACTTTTTTTCTCGAGTTTCCATTTACCACAATAACACTTCTGTATTCCTTTATAACCGAGAAAACAGGTTTTAACTACTTTCTCAAGAGAAAAGGTCACTGCAAATAATATCACTTTACCATATTTTATGTCGATTTCACATCTTTTCTCGTTTTCTCGTACACAAGGTAATTACTTTCTGTTAAAAGGCATCGGAATTGATGTTTCAACGAAGTCTCTGACCGTCTCTCTGTATCTATCTATCTATCTATCTATCTATCTATCTATCTATCTATCTATCTATCTATCTATCTATCTATCTATCTATCTATCTATATATATATTTATATATATATATATATATATATATATATATATATATATATATATATATATATATATATATCTTTCTTTCTTTATCTCTTTCTCTCTCTACCTGTTTCTCTCGTTTCTTTCTCCATCTCCCTATCTTCCACCCTCACCTTCGCTCTCTCTCTCCTCTCTTCACCTCTGTCTCTGTCTTCATTCTGCCTCTCCCCGTCTCTTTCTTCCTCCATCTCTCACTCTCGGTCTCTTTCTGTCTCCTTCTCCTTCTTTTCTCTCCGTCTAGCAGCGTATTTTATTTCGGTTTCACACCACATTAAATACAGATATTACAAATATAGAAAATGATAATATTATTTTATTCTTTTATTTGTTTCAGTCATTTGACTGCGGTCATGCTGGAGCACCACCTTTATTCAAACAAATCTAACCCAGGACTTATTCTTTGTAAGCCTAGTACTTATTCTGTCGGTCTCTTTTGCCTAACCACTAAGTTAAACACACCGACATCGGTCGTCAAGCGATGTGGGGGGAAAGACATACACACACACGCACACACACACGCACACACACACACACACACACACACACATATATATATATATATATACGACGGACTTCTTTCAGTTTCCGTCTACCAAATTTACTCACGCGGCTCTGGTTGGCCCGAGGCTACAGGAGACACTTGCCCAAGATGCCAAGCAGTGGAACTAAACCCAGAACCATGCAGTTGGTAAGCAAGCTACTAACCACACAGCCACTGCTAATTAATTTTTTTTTCTGTCTCGTAAAACGTAACCAAGTACATGTTTTAAGCTAAATCGAGCAGATCTGAATTGATGGGAAGGAAGGTAGTAGATAAAACGAAAAGATTGTTTCTAACACACTAAAAATGCTGCTAATGAGTTCATCCCAGCGATAACGCTTTAGAAAATGCTTAGCAAAAAATAACTTGAAGTCTAGAGTAAAACTACAAGATGCCGCTCTACGATACCAATCTGGAATAACATTTAGAGAAGAGTTTCGTATTTGGAAGCATGTAAACGTGTAACATCGCATGCTAAATTAAACTTAATATCCTTCATATATCGATTCCAAGGAGAATGACAAGGTAAGCCCTGGGTATTAATGGCTTGAATCCTAGGGCTTAAACGGTCAGTTACCCGGTTTCTATGGCATAGAAGTGGCTGAGATCCCATTTCCTTTGAACAGGATATCAGGGTTATTCATATACAGCTGGATATCAGCAGGATATCATTCTATTGCAGGGTTATTCATATACAGCTGAGTGGACTGCAGCAAGATGAAAGGAGGTGTTCTGCTTAAGAATACAATGCACCACCTAGTCCGGGTATCACAACGGAGATCTTGCGATTGTACGTGCAACACTCAAAGACGCTAAGGGAAGCGTCTTCTCAGGGAAAATGAGATGCAAAGTCAATTCGAGCGATATTTGAACTTGTCGAACTGAAAAGTAAGCTATATTTAGTAAGGTACATAGCGCAACCCAATATTAAACGTACCTTAAGAAACGTGACAAAGTTGAATTAAATACTCCCACCCCTACACAGGAACACAATAGGATCTTTTCGTCTTCCAGTTGTATTTTCCATTCACTTTATTTAACTTACTAATGTCTTCCATTTGAAAAAAAAAACATGAATATCTCCAAAATATAAAGTTTTCTAAATATCTATATATATATTTAATCTGTATATATATATATATATATATATATATATATATATATATATATATATATATATATATACAGGGTAATTCAAATGTCTCCCTACATACGAAAAATTTATTTTTTTATAAGAGATAGTTTATAAGATCCCCTAGCTCTCCTGATCTGACCCCTCTTGATTTCTATCTTTGGAAGCATTTGAAAAATAAAAGACATAAATCATTTGAAGGAACGCATCACCAACTCCTTTACACAGGTATCACCAGATGTGCTGTTACGAGTTCACTATGAGTGGGGTAAACGTATTGCAATGTGTATTCAAAACAATGGTAACCGTATAGAGCCAGTTAGTAAAAAAACTCTTCTTATAAACTGTTTCTTATGAAAAGATAAATTTTTCCTATGTATGGCGGCTTTTGAATCACCCTGTAGATATATATATTATATATATATATATATATATATATATAATATATATATATATACAGGGGGATTCAAAAGCCGCCATACATAGGAAAAATTTTAAAATTCAATCCATGGAAAAAAAAACAGTTTCCTTCAAAGGGATGGAAATCATTCAATTTTAACTGGTTCTTCAGTTAAATACGACAATATAGTAGAGAAAAAAATCAGAACTTGAAATGGTATAATTTCAATATACAAATATTAAAGGAAACAGAGAAATAGAATTGACATATTATAAATCTGTTAACATTATAATATAATATAATTATACTATAAAAAAATATAGTATATAACAAATATTTTGATGTCTTGCCTAAACGATAGCTTTTATTAGTTGTGACATTTTGTAAAGAAATAAATGGCATATAGTAGTCCTTGCATGAAATTTTTCCTTAATTTTTTAGACAAATATTACCCTGATTCATATGAATAAATGTGAATGTTTTACAAATTCACTAGTGGATATGAATTCAAACAATAGTAAGATATATATTTGTTTTAATTATATGTTATATTATATTATAATATATCTTTTATAGTATAATTATATTATAATGTTAATAAATTTATCTGTCAATTGTATTTCTCTACTTTCTTTAATATATATATATACACAGCAGAACCTCGGTTTTCGAACAACTCTGATTACGAATAAATCGTACTTTAACTGCTGTCTTTCTCATATTCATTTAATACAGTAGTACATCGGTTTACGGACGCCTCTGATCACGAATATATCGTGCTATATATCTATCTATCTATCTTTATCTATATCTACACACACACACAACACACACACACACACACATACACACACACACATTCACACACACTTATATATATATAAATATAATAGGTGAGTTAGGTACAATAAATTCTAGGTGAATACTTGATCAATGTAAGCACCTGTATATGCTAGCTAGTGGCATAGGTGATAGGATATATGTATCAAATGAAGTAAATGAAAAACAGGATGCAGAGGATTTTGCGGTACATATGTTTCGGGCTTTATTGAACAACTTATTCTTATATCAATGCATAATTGATATAACAGATAGATCAAAAGCCTTCTTCAGCCGCGTACAATTGCTACACCAAAGACTTGTATCACATTATAACAAGTTTGAGAAAAAGTTTGAGAAAAAACCGATTTTCCTTGGGAAAGTAAATCCTCATAGGCGTACATGGCATTGCCTATACTCCAAAACAAATCGTCCATACCGTTTTTTCACTCGCTATAAAATATATAAATATATATAAAGCACGATTTATTCGCGATCAGAGTTGTTCGAAATTGATATATATATTCGGGATAAGCTCACTAGGCACGTCCATCCCGGCCCATCGGCCTGTCCAAGATGCGAGCAGGACAGGGAAACCGTCCTGCGCGCTATTTGTTCAGTGTCCGGAAGTGTCAGAAGTGTAGGCTTATTCAGAACACATGTTGTCAGATGCAAGAGGAGTACAGCTGTTGTCTGAGTCATTTCTAAAAATTGACCCACCGGATTTCCTTACGAAAGAAGGTAAGAATTGTTTTCTCGTGATAGTAGCAATCGTGAAAGAGGTGATATGGAAGTCGAAAATGAAAGGATAGATGACAGGCAACTTCAGCTCTGTCCTCGGTTTGGTGAGATTTTTCACCTTTCACCTGAAAAGGAAAGTGGTGCTGGAGAGGAGATGCCTGTCAGCGAGAATGTAGAAAGACAGATCGGCACGTGTAGCACGAATGCTGTGTGTGAAAGACACTGCATGAACATGTCATAAGACTTACCAAAAGGTGTCGGGGTAGTGGAACAGGGCTCGTGGGGTCGGAGCTAAAATCTGTTCTCATGCCTCATTCCATGTTTGCTAATTTGCCTTTCGTTGTAAATATTTTATCGCCTTTTGTGTGTCTGACCCCCAAATCAGGCTGTATCGTCCCCGCTATTTTGGCCCCGCGTGGGAAATAAAGAAACAAGAAATTGTAGTATATACATGCATACATATATATCTCTCTATATATAAACGGCAGTTTGTCTGTATGTGTGTCTGTGTGTCTGTCAGGCTGTACCCTCAACCTGACCACGGCTTTCAACCGATTCTGATGAAACTTGACACACACATAGCCCAATGTCATAATTCAAAACTAACGCAGCGAAAATTTTGAGAAGTTCCCCCAGTTCTGAAAAAAATTGATAAATTCGACATGGGGTCGAGAATCTAAGCTTTTTATATGCAACACATTTTCTGTTGTAGTTTTCGCAACTTACAATCGATTTTCACCAAACTTTACCCTAAGAAACTTAATTCTGACGTTAGTTTTCCATGCAATACCTTACCATCAGAAAAAATCGATAAAATCATGCCATTTGGGAAATCGCGTTCAAATTCAAGATGACATATTTTCGACAATATCTTTCACAAATTAGTCGTTGCCTACTAGGGGCTCTTACATACCCGGGCAACGCCGGGCTATGATGCTAGTATATATATATATATATGTGTGTGTGTGTGTGTGTGTGTGTGTGTGTGTGTGTGTGTGTGTGACGAGCTTCCACTCATTTTCTGTAAACGGAATTCACTCGCAAGGCATTAGTCGGCCCGAGGCTGTAATAAAAGACACTTGCTCAAGGTTCTGTGCAGTGGAACTGAAAACGAGACACATGTAGTTGCAAAGTGAGTTTCTTAACCACATAGCCATGCCTGCACCCGTCTCTTCAAGAAATTATTGTCATGCTCCCAAAACGATGTAATAGGTAGAATAGTGATCCATCGTTGAATTTGCTTTGTGATCCCTTCACACCACATTTCCTCCAATGATTTGTAGTTAAACGTTAAGTCAATAAAATCATTTATGCATACCAAATATACTTGGACACACTCACACAAACTCAGATAAACACCGATTCAAGTCCTGATGGAAACTCAGCGGGAAAACGGTGAACTATTCTTTTCTACTCTAGACACAAGGCCCGAAATTTACGGGGAGGGGGGCCAGTCGATTAGATCGGCCCAAGTACGCGACTGGTACTTAATTTATCGACCTCGAAAGGATGAAAGTCAAAGTCGAACTCGGTGGAATTTGAATTCAGAACATAAAGACAGACGAAATACCGCTAAGAATTAAGGCTAAGCCGCCTTAATAATGTTGTTTTTCCTTCTCGAGCCACGGCTGGCTCATAGGGCCGGTTTCCCGGTTTTCTTGGCGTATAGGTTCCCCACCTGGACGGAGAAAGAGTGAGAGAAAGTTGTGGCGAAAGAGTCAGCAGAAGTTCGCCATCATCCTCTGTCGGAGCCGCGTGGAGCTAAGGTGTTTCGCTCATAAACACACACATTGCCCGGTCTGAGATTTGAACCCTCGATCCCTCGACCGCGAGTCCACTGCTCTAACCACTAGGTCATGTGCCTCCATCGCCTTAATAATAATGATAATAATCTGGAACGTATTTTTCTCCTGCGAGGTGTGGAATCATTAACGTTGAATGCTATGTTGTCATTTATTTAAAATGACGCTTTCAGCTGTAGGAAAACCCACTCACAACTGAAAGAGAAGTCATTACAGAAAATATACACCTGCTCGTATACACCTGCTCGTATATTTGCTAAACAACAAAATGGAAACGTAAAGATAAGTATTGCATTTTTCTTTTTTTTTTACTTTTTAATTGTTTCAGTCATTTGACTGCGGTCATGCTGGAGCACCACCTTTTAGTCGAAACGATTACTCTTCGTAATCCTGGTACTTATTCTATCAAGCTCTTTTGCCGAACCTCTAAGTTACTAGGGCGTAAATGCACCAGTTAAGTGACGGTGCGGGGGAGCAACACGGACGCACATATACATATATCGTCATATATATATATATATATATAGATAGATAGATAGATAGATACACGACGATATATATACGACGGGCTTCTTTCAGTTTTTGCCTACCAAATCCACTCGCAGGGCTTTGATCGGCCCGAGGCTGTAGTAGAAGACACTTGCCCAAGGCGCTGCGCAGGGGGACTGAACCCGAAACCATCTGGTTGGGAAGCAAGCTTCTTACCACCCAGCCATTCCTGCGCCTACATAATTGTTAATTACGGAAGTATAATTGTAACGTTATTCTATCTTCTGTCATGACTGCGGACCAACTGTCAGTTACGTGCGAAGTACGTTATGTGATGGTTATGTACTGTGATTTAGTAAGAAAATAATGCGAGGTTACCAATAAACTTAAGCCCTGCGGTTTGTTTGGGTAAAACTGACATTTCTATCTGCCAGTATCTATTTAATAATACCTAAGCTGGAGATAAATAATAACTACAAATTGCTGCAAAATTCTTCGGGGCGAGGATCTGCATGTGAAATAGAAAGTCGGTATATCTTATCTATGTAATATAGTAAGTTGTATGACTTCGATTCACTGAGAGTATCAACACAGTTTAAAGACAAGATATTCCTCCGGGGGTGGAATAAGGGAGAAAAAAATCCCCATTGAAACTTGGGAAAATGTAGGAAAGGAATTATGAATATTTGGTCAATATGCTAACTGATAAATGTGGCGGACACGTTTAAATATATTTCTATTTCAAAGAAACAGATTGTTTTCCAGTTGGAAAGACAAACCGTAATCAATAGAGAAGCAGAGGCACTTTGATGACACTGAAGTAGAATACTTTTTGCACTTGTTTCAGTCATTGACTGTGGCCATGTTGGAGCAACGCCGAGAAGAATTTCAGTCGAACGATTTTACCCCAAGCACATATTTTTTTAAAGACTGGTACTCATTACATCAGTTTCGTTTTCTGCCGAAATGCAAAGTTACAGGGACATAAACATGCCAACACCGGTTGTCAAGCGGTGCTGGGGGACGAAGAGATACAAATACACACACACACACACACTCGCATATATTTATACATATATATACGACGGGATTCTTTCAGTTTTCATTTACCAAATCCACTCACAAGGTTTTGGTCGACTCGTGGCCAGAGAAGTCATTTGCTCAAGGTTCCACGCAGTGGGAATCCTGAATCGTGTGGTTGGGAAGCAAACTTCTTATTTCTTTATTGCCCACAAGGGGATAAACATTGAGAGGACAAATAAGGACAGACAAAGGGATTAAGTCCATTACATTGAGTCCAGTGCGTAACTGGTATTTAATTTATCGTCCCCGAAAGAATGAAAGGCAAAGTTGATCTCGGCGGAATTTGAACTCAGAACGTAACGGTAGACGAAATACCACTAAGCATTTCGCCCGGCGTGCTAACGTTTCTGCCAGTTCGCCGCCTTATACAATGCATGGTCAGAAGCAAACTTCTTACTACACAGCCACATAGTAAGGGGAGTGAACATAGCCTATGTTCACTCCCGTACACCATTTTCTACATTTTCAACCCTTTTCCCCTGTTACTCATCACTCATTCGTTCCCTCTTATCAAGCTCATTGTATTGTACCATTGGTACCACTATGAATGAAAGTGACTCTTTCTCTCTCTTCCGTTTACCTCACATACTCTTTTTCCCTTACATTTGGTACTCATCTACTGTTCACCACGCATCGCATTCTTTCACAAATACCCAGTACTCATCTCTCAATTACTCCCTGCATTTCTTTTCTATTTCTTTTTTTTTTTTGCTGTATAACGAATGTGATACTCAATCCTTATTGAATTTAATAAACTGAATGACCTCATAGACTATTTAGTCTCCGCCACTGTGTTGCTGTTTTTAATCATTCTCTCTGCATTCCCTCTATTTTCTTACGTACACTGACTACTGCTGTGTCCATTCAACTGAATACAATATACTTCACTGAAGAGGTATAATAAAACCGAAACCGTCAATTACTTTCAACAATTGACTTCCGAGTCCAGATCCGCTCCCATACTGTATTTTCTATACTTTTCCAAATGAAAGTATATTAACTTTATTGAAATTATCTCCCTTGGTTAGATACACATCGAGGAAGTTTTTATTTACAAATGCATGGATACTTTCATGATTTTTCAACCCACTGTATATTACAAGCGTGAGCCGATACCAAATTTCTAATGAGTGATATTATTCCATTTGCAGGATAAAGATTTTCTCCGTCATTAGAGATCAGAGTTTTAAAGTTAACAAAAACTAGATCGCAGGTGTAGTGGTTGGAATGTTGCCATTAATCCTTAGAATTGTATATGACGCCATTTCAGCTGTTAGTTAATAAAGCTCCACAGAGATAGCTAATTAAAACGAGAGAAGAGACAAGGAAACAGAGAGAGTGAGTGAGATTGGTTTGTGAGTTTGAGAGAGGGGGTGATTTAATCTTCCCTTCAACCTGCCCACAGTAAGAAAGTTGGAGTAACAGAATAGGAGCCAACTTTAATAAGAATATAAAAGTATTTATGCTTCTAGACATTGAAGTCTACTTACTTTGTTCAGACTTCTGCTCACTAATATGTGTGGATGTATATGTATGTATACTTATATATCTACCCGCATAATTACCGACATATATACATAGAGCATACATACACACACGCACACACACACACACACATATCTCTATATATAAAAAACTGAGAATGTATGTCTGTCTGTCTGTGTGTTTCCCTAAAACTTGAGAATTACACAACCAATTTCATTCAAATTTTACACATGTCTTACTTAGGGTCCGGGGAGTGTCATCGGCAAAAAAGTTTTTAACTTTTTGCCTAGGGCGAGCCCACAGCAATATCATATCTTCTCCACTATGATTCCCTAAAACTTGAGAACTACACAACCAATTTCATTCAAATTTTACACATGCCTTACTTAGGGTCCATGTAGTTTCATGGGCAAAAAAATGCTCAACTTCTTGCCTAGGGTGAGCCCATAGCAATATCATATCTTCTCCACTATTTCAGTATTGCGTGTTAAAAGTGAAACAAAAACATCTCTCTATTTTATGTCAGATACTTTCACTTTAACAATAAAAATTAGAGATAATAATAACAATTGAATTATTAAAATCAAACTAAAGTATAATATAATGATTAAATCGTAACATAACAATTCAAAGTAAAAATAGCAATTGCTATAAAATTGCATCAGTGACTTG
>NW_021833683.1:32500-42500 GCF_006345805.1 Octopus sinensis
ACTGACCCCATTCGTTTTAAATTCCTGCAATAATCTATCATGCTAAGTATTCAAGAAAACTTGGAAAATGTCGAGTTTTAATTCGAGCAAGATGGGAACACCAACACTACCATAGAAATATAAATACATGCCTTACGCTTACTTTTCTTTATCTGACGATATGTATGTATATATACTTCCTAACCACATGGTTTCACGTTCAATCCCACTGAGTGGCACTTTGGGCAAGTGTCTTGTACTATAGCCTCAGGTCAACCAAAGCGTTTTAAGTGGATTTGGTAGAAAGAAAGAAGCCATTAGTATATGTGCGTGCGTGTGTGTGTGCGAGTGTGTGTGTATGTGTGTATGTGTGTATAAGAGAGAGAGAGAGAGTATGCATACGTGTGTGTGTGTGTGTCTTTGTGTTTGTGTTTATCCTCCACCACCTCTTGACAACCGGTGTTGATGTGTTTAAGTTCCTGTAACTTAGCGGTTAGGCAAAAAATGACAATAGAATAAGTCCTAGGCTTACAAAAAGATAAGTACCGGGGGTTCGTTTAATTCGACTAAAAGATTCTTCGATGCGGTGCCCCAGCATGGCCGCAGTCTACTGACTGAAACAAGTAACAGATAAAAGAAAGAAGAAAAAAGATGTATGTGTGTGTGTGTGTGTGTGTGTGCGCACGCGCACTGTACCATCTATTACTTATGCAAGGCCCATAACTGTTAAATTAAACGTTTATTTCAATAAATTAGTCAGACAAGAAGTAACCACAGCCTTTGCAGCACTGTCCATCGTTTCACAAGTATGGTGAAGATAGAGTTACACACACACACACACACACACACACACACACACGTCCGACTAGGTTTCAAACAGTTTCCGTCTGCCAAATTCACTCTTAAGGCATTGCTCTGCTTGGGGCTATAATAGAAGACACTTGCTCCAAGGTGTCGCAGAGTGGGATTGAACATGAAACCACGTGGTTGTAAAGCAAACATCTTAATCATGCAACTACGCCAGCGCCTACTTTTCAATTAAATTACATAAACAAGCTAATACTCCTGCCACCTTTTCCATGATGCTGCCCGTGTTTCAGCGACGAGGTCAAACAAAGCCGAAGTATATCTGAAGTTGTCTCCCTTATTTACCGGTATAATTCAAATACTATTAATCATTCACTACTATCTTCATTTCATCAACCTAGAATTACAGTGTGTCCATAAAGTCTGGGTTCATTGGCTATATCCCAAATATTCTTGTGGAATATGTCCCTCGCTCACCAGATATTAGTCCCCTAGGCTTCTTCTTTTTCTCGGGTATTATGGAGGAAGTGTACCCAATAAAAATCACTAATATGAATCATGTGAAGGAATGCATCATGAATGAATGTGTTCAGATTGACAGAAATCCAGGTTAACTGCATCGGGTTGGCGTGACTCTCGCAAAACGCGTCAAACTTTGCATCACCTAATGGTGGAAACTATGTTCAACCCGTAATTCATTTATGTACTACAATAAAACCGTTGAAAATATGCATTTTCGCCAATATATATTCAATCATTACTGTCATCATGTATTTCTAAAATGGTTTCTGTTGCTAAACGGCATTAAATGTTTACGCTAACATGATTGATTTTACTGTAGCATGCTTCAGATGCAAATAATTTTATTATTCTTGATGGCATGAACTGATAGGGTTTGCAATAGAAGACAACATAATATAGCAGGAGCATCAAGGCGACGAGTTGATGGAATAGTAATCATATTTCGTCCCACTGTACGTTCTGAGTTCGAATCCCGCCAAGGTCGACGTTGCCTTTTGTTCTTCTGGAGTCGATAAAATATGTGCCAATTGAACACTGGGAGGGGGAGTCGATGTAATCGACTTGTGCCCTTCCCTGTAATGCTAGCCTTGTGCTAAAATTTGAAGTCGACCCCCACCTCTCTCTCTCTTTCCTCTCACGTTCCCCCCTCAGACATGTACACGAATTACAGTATACATTATTTCTTTTATTCTTTTAATGGTTTGAATCAATAGACGGTAACCATACTGGGGCATCGCCTCAACTCTTTCGTTGGCCATATTGACCCCATAAGTCTAGTACCAATTTTCTAAAATCTGTTTGTCAAACCTCTAAGTTATAGAACACAAACTTAAGTACAGACCACACACACACACACACACACACATATTTTGTGTTTGTAGAATTGTTATTTTTTTTATTTGAATTTAACCCGCAAAGAATTAGCTTGCTGTTATGCAAGACAAGGATCTCATTCATCGGAATTTTGACAATAACCCCCGTGTTACGTGATATGACGAAATTTTGAAAAAGCACGGATCTTTCACTGTTTGTTTACAAATTAACGTTACTGAAAACATATCAGCTGATATTAATTTTGCCTCCAAAAACACCAAAAGGCCAATTTTGAAAAAATATCATTGCTTGAATATGTAGTAATGCTATCAAATGGTCGAATACTGGTAATCCGTCGGTTACGACGACGAGGGTTCCAGTTGATCCGAACAGCGAAAACAGACTGCTCGTGAAATTAACACATAAGTAGCTGAGTACTCCTCTGACATGCATACTCTTAACGTGACTCAGTGTGACACAACGTGGCAACACTGGACTCACTTAAATTACAGGTACAACTCATTTTTACCAGTTGAATGAACTATTGGAGCAATGTGAAATAAAGTGTTTTGCTCAAGGACATACGTTCACCGAAAATCGAACTCACGACTGTGAGCAGAATACCGCTAATCCCTAATCACTGAGCGTTCAAATCATTACAAGGACTAAAATACATTTCTAATCAGATTGAGGGAGATTCAAGTTTAATACCAGTTGTCTCTGTGTTCTTTTTCTGGTTGATTTTACATTAAATGTTCGCCCGAGTCGAGCAGCCAACCACTACCGTCGTATATCATTTCGCATAATTTGTTATTCTGGATAATTTTTATATAAGAAAGTTAATGAAGTTTTCAATGACGCTATTCTAGCGTTATTCCTTGTGTTGAAATATATATGATGTACTCAATCTCCGAAGTATTCTTTTATACTTATCCCACAAGACGTTGTTTATTGTTTCAAAAAAGTATAGCTATTCTCAGAGGAAGGCCAACAGTGTGGCCGATAGATGAGCCCCTAATAACATACGTAAATATATTACAATTCTAACGGTGAAACTCGAAGTAGATAAAGCTATAAATCATGGATCTAGAATATTGGGTTATAAAAACACATTGGATAGAAAGAAGTTGAAGGCTAGCCTTGGGTTATTTTATGCAAGGGTTTTGACACAATATTCTACATGCTATTATTTTTATCTTCATTAAAGCGTTGATCTGGCAGAATCGTTAGCGCGCCAGATAAAATACCTAGCGGCCATTTCCTCTGGCTTTATAATCTGAGTTCAAATTCCGTTGAAGTTTATTTTGCCTGTTATCCTTTCATGATGGGTAAAATAAGGACCAGTTGAGATCTGGAGCCGATGTAATCGACTTTCCTCTTCCCTTATGCCAAAATTCCAAACCGTTGTTTATAGCTTCATCTACTTCGAGTTCCTGTTAAAAAGAGTTATTTTATATCCTTCGAGGTTTCTATAATGAAAAATGTATTCTTCAATGTAAACAGCATACGTAAATATATTACAACACCATCCTACGAAATCGTTGCCTTGGGCTTTATGGACCTTGGATCCTCAATTTCGTTATGGCACCGTCGTGCCTTGCGGCGTGTCTAGGGCATTTAAGCTTATATCTTTCCAGGTAACAACACGGCCGCTATTTTTCAAAGATACAGAAAAGTAGAATCGACCTCAATACTGCAATGGTACCTTATATATTTACTCCTAAAAGGATGAGAAGCGAAGCTGACCTTGGAGGATTTTGATCATAAAATGCAGGGAGCTCTTCTAGCCTGGAATCGAGTAAGAACAGCGAATTTTCATCTTGTTTTATTTTTCTTGCTCTAGGACTCAGTTTGGTTACTCCGTTTGCATAGCGTATAAGGGACTGAGATCACAACGTTCTCTTTGAACAGGATGCCAGTCCGTCGCAGGGTTAAAGGCCAGAAGTTTTGGGAGAAGGAGACAAGTTGATTACATTGACCTCAATAGTTGACTTGTCTATTTTATCAAACTCAGGAAGATGAAAAGCAAAGTCGACATCCGCGCGATTTGAACTCAGAACGTAAAGAACTCGGAAGAATTTCTGCTAAGCATTTTGTCCGACGTGCTAACAATTCTCCCAGCTTGCCGTCTTAAAGACATCAATTCGAGGATGATAATTAAGTTTATAAGCAAGGGAGTATCGACTGCTAAAATCGGCAGATCAAATAACCTATTTTGATGCATCATTGGTCTTATAATATCGATCTCATTACATAATAAGTCGAATTCACAGAAAAATATTTCAGCTTCTGCAGCTATTACCGTGAGCAAAAATATTCAAAGAGGTGCTGTAATTCGATTACAAGATGCAGCTTTCCAAGTATCATACATAACTCAATTGATGGAACTGGCTTCGGAGAAACACTTGATTGATGTGTTAATTTTAAATTAAATATTTCATCAGTTGATGCATCGATATTATATATTTCATACATCATTGAGCTTAATCTAACATTATATTTCTCGGGATATGAATCGAAATAAATGACTGGAATAAAATGTAATATTGCTGTTGAGTATTTCTACCTTAAACCTGTATCTTTTCTTTTACTTTTTCTTGAGCCATTAGACTGTGGCCATGCAGGGGCACCACTTTTGAGAGCTTTTAGTCGAATGAATCGACCCCAGGACTTTACTTTTAAAGCCTGGTACTTATTCTATCGATACTTTTTGAATAGGGGAGCATAAACCAACAGCTGCTTTCAAACTATGGTAGGGAACGCACACACACACATGACGGGCTTCTTTCAGTTTCCGTCTACCAAATTTACTCACAAGGCTTTGATCGGCTCGAGGTGAGGGCACCAGGGACACACTACTACATGAACTATAGGATACACTCATCACCAGGAACTACCCACCTTCACAAACTGACATATGCTTTCAACGTGCCATACAACTCAACATCCACGAACTCAGACATCCCAAATTAAAGAAGGATTTACAACCAAAAGCCCTACCATACATCTCCACACACAACCCGCTTAACAATGAAGCCTTCGACATCATCCTTCAAAACATTCCTCTGCTAAAAAAAGGACCACAGAATGAACTTAATCCTCCAAACAGACACCATCGTAAAAAGCAAGAGACAGCCCAAATCTATGAAAAGTTCGAACACACTCAACAACGACACTGAATTCGTCAGTAAAAAATGCGGAAACGCAACTGTGGGATATGCGTCAATTTAATTGAGAGATCAAAGTTCTCCTTCAAACAGGGACAACGTTCCACACTGAAAAGCAGCTTCATATGTGCTTCGGAGAACCTGATATACGCACTAACCTGCTCTAGGTGTCAAGAGCAATACATAGGCCAAACAAAAAATAGTCTACGTGGAAGGATGGCTCTGCACAGATCCCAGACCAAAATTCCCCAAAACAGAAAAATAGCATTCAGCCAACACATCGACATTTGCGCCAATGATAAAAATCCAAGCTTCAGAATTTTTCCCCTCTACCATTTCAGGAACGATACAACCTGTAGCCAACGAATTAGTAAAGAGACTCTCTTTATTACAAAATACAGGCCCCTTTTGAACGCCTCTACAACAAACGACATATCCACCACGGCCTTAGAGTAACACATACGCAAATATTAACAATAATACATTCAAGTGATACCCAAGAATTTATTAAAAACAGTCCCAATCACTGCTATAATCCACAAGAGCCACTTTAGGTCACTTCATCTCCTTCCTTACTTTATTACTACTACTGCTGTTTAGAATGACACCTACGCAAATATTATAAACAATACATTCGAAAGTGATGTCTCAAGAATTCAATCACTGCTACCATCCACCACAAGTCACTTTCAGGGCACTTGACCATTTAACATCCTACTACTATCATGGCACTCCCGCATTCTTCTTCTTCTTCTTCTTCTTCTTCTTCTTCTTCTTCTTCTTCTTCTTCTTCTCTTCTTCTTCTTCTCTGCCAAGAATTCCCAACGAGCTCGAACCCACAAGAGTAACCAAGAGAGACAGAGACAGGCAAAAACAAGGAAAATGCCTCTTGTATTTGAATACTATGCAAATATTCTTTTAAAAAAACCTATTTAATTTTTCCAAAATTTAATTGTTTTCCATACTTACAGTTGAAAAAGTCTCAATGAGCGAAGCCGGTAATGAAATGATTTTTTATAAAATTATTTTAGCATTTTCTGTCTTGACTTTTTTCCATATTAATATATATTATAGCTAATCACATTAAAAATACGCTTGAAAGGCAAGCAATTTCGAAAATTCAATGTGGCCTCCCTTCCTCTATTTGTCAATACCTCAAGGCAGCGAACTGGCAGAAACGTTAGCACGCCGGGCGAAATGTGTAGCCGTATTTCGTCTGCCGTTACGTTCTGAGTTCAAATTCCGCCGAGGTCGACTTTGCCTTTCATCGTTTCGGGGTCGATTAAATAAGTACCATTTACGCACTGGTCGATATAATCGACTTAATCCGTTTGTCTGACCTTGTTTGTCTGACCTTGTTTGTCCTCTCTGTGTTTAGCCCCTTGTGGGTAGTAAAGAAATAGGTATTTCGTCTGCCGTTATGTTCTGAGTTCAAATTCCGCCGAGGTCGACTTTGCTTTCATCGTTTCGGGGTCGATTAAATAAGTACCAGTTACGCACTGGTGTCGATGTAATCGACTTAAACCGTTTGTCTGTCCTTGTTTGTTCCTTCTGTGTTTATCCCCTTGTGGGCAGTAAAGAAATAGGCATTTCGTTCTGAGTTCAAATTCCGCCGGGGTCAACTTTGCCTTTCATCCTTTCGAGGCCGATAAATTAAGTACCAGTTGCGTACTGAGGTCGATCCCCTTCCTCCAAAATTTCGGGCCTTGTGCCTAGAGTAGAAAAGAATATTTGCCAAAATACCTCCTCTCTATGTTCTGTCATTGTAACTGATGTCGCTAAACAATCGTTTGACCTGATCGATGGCTGACCTTTTGACCCTCAGAGAAACGCATGAAAAAATACTAAATCTAAAAATAGAACCAATTTAGTCGCCCACATAAAATATATCGTTTGGCAGATCAATTTAGCGAGGAAACGATAAGCAAAAGAAAGGACATTATAAAAAAATGTCGATTTGGCGTTGTTAAACACAAAGATTTACTTATTTCTTCTTTGATACTTCGTGAAAAATATAAAACAAAATTACATTTGCTTCCTATCGTTAAGCAATGATGCCTTGTCAATTTACTATGATTGTTTTATTCAAGCTGACTATTACTTCACACACACACACACATACATACACACGCGCGCGCACGCACATACGCACATGTACACGCGCGCACACACACGTATTTGTTCGTTTGTTATCATATCTTTTGAACTTTCGGAATATTAGCCCAAATGACAGAAATGTGTGTTATATCACTTTTGAAGAATAAGTTTTCAAAGAAAGGAAACAATTAATCGTAAATGGTGGTAGACCAACACTGAAATTACCTAGTTTGCGAAGTTCTAACAGGAAATAGATTCGGCGATTTCAGATTAATCTATATCAAAGAAAAAATAGCTGACCGAAAGTGCGCAGCTAAATAAATTATTTTGCTGATCATACTTGTTATTTTAGTTTAGAAAAATCTATTTGGAGTGAGAAATAATCGACATATCATCATGCTAAAGAATGATCTTTCTCGAAGTCATAAAATCCTTGATAGATCTTAAAAGATTTTAAAATGCCATCTTAGACTTCAGGTAAAAGAGCATAAAAAACAGAGCATGCAGCAGCATACTCTTTTACTCTTTTACTTGATTCAGTCATTTGACCGTGGCCATGCTGGAGCACCGCCTTTGGAATAAAGATATACATGTATATATAGATATACGTGTGTTTGTATTCTCTTTTAAATAATAAAGTATAATAAAGATAAATAAATAGTTATTCTGCTACGATTGACTGATGTTCTTATTTTTTAGATCTCCAAGGATGGTAATTTCGGGGTCATTTGGAATCTGAAAAATCCACTGATCTTATGAATTATAGGGAATTTTTATATTTAATCAGCATGATGAAAATTTGACAAGCCATACGGGTACAGCATCTCTTTTCCCGGATCTCTCAAACAGAATTCAAAATGACTTGATTGATTATGTTGGATGAAATAGAAAATGAAATGAAGCAGCTTAGATTTGTAGCTATTCTTGTAGACGAAACGTCCACTGCATCGAACTATTGTTAACTTTTTACATTAAATTACAAAAGAATCCGATACTATGGAACAATTTGTCGGGTTTAACAATGTTAACGCGGATCGTTCACCAAATGCTTTAAATGAGTAAATGACTTCGATGCGTCTTTTACGAAATAAGCAGAAGAACCAATGCGCTGGATAACATTGTTAAAAAGGAATTTCTCAAAGTAACAGCGACTAGATGCAAATACTCCTCTCGTCTCATTAGTTCTATAAGAGAAAACTCTAATTTCCGAATCAGCCTTCTTGAAGATACCATTGATAAATCAAATATTTTGTGACGTATTTTCCTTCACTGCTGACTTGTTTAGCATTCTTCTGACCAAACATCTCCACAGAGTGTATTATAAAGAGCAAATAGGTAAAAATAGAACCGTGTGATTTTTCAATATTCTATGAAATGTTAAAGCGGCCAGCTGGCAAAATTGTTAGCATGCCGGACAAAATGCTAATTTCGTCCGTCTTTACGTTCTGAGTTTAAATTCCGACACAAACGACTTTGCCTTCCATCCTTTCGGGATCGATAAAATAATTATCAGTTGAGCACTGGGGTCGATGCAATGAACTCCCCCACTCCCCCGAAATTGCTGGCCTTGTGCCAAAATTAAAACCAATATTTTATAAAATGTTAAGGGGAAAAATATGGAATCATTGCAGCTACCAAAATTTAAAAATGCAGGAATAAATCTATTGAACCACAACAACGTTATAGAATACTACACAACAATATTATTGGTATTGCAGTTGATCAATTAGAAGCAAGATATTCATTCTTAGAAGAGCTTAAACTCATAGAACTTTTCAATTTAGCAAAACTGAAGAATATTAGTTTCAAATTTTGGCACAAGGCCTGCAATTTCGGGCGAGAGGATAAGTCGATTACAACGACCCCCAATGCTAACTCTTACTTATTTTATTGACCCCGAGATGATGAAAGGCAAAGTTGACCTCGGTGGAATTTGAACTCTGAACGTAAAGACGGACGAAATACCGCAAAGCATTTGCCCGGCATGCTAACGATTCTGCCAGGTTATCGCCTTACAAAGCTGAAGAATATTGATTACAAAGTTTTGCACAAGGCCAGTAAGTTCGCAGAGATGGGTATGCAAAACATTTCCGGTGAATAATTGAAATTCTTCAAAAACACTTATGATAGAGTTTGTTTTTACATAATTCATTTACAGAGTGAACTAAATGTTATGTGTTCAAAGGAAGAATTTAAAAAAGCAAGGTGTGTGTAATTTAATGCTTTATCAGTTATGCTATTAATACTATGGCAGAACTCTTTGCAGTTTGGTTTTGGCAATTCCTTCTACAACTGTCTTTCTAGAGCAATACTGTTCTGCGTTGAAAAGAATTGAAAACTTACCAAAAAAATACAACAGGAGTGAAAAGACTTTCAGGGTTTGCTCTTATGTCAATTGAACAAAACATTTCCTCTAAAAACTAGTTAAAACACATTTATATGAGAATGTGATGAGAATATAATTATTATATTTGCCTTGAAAGATCGAAGAATTGAATTAATTTATAAATGGTGTAAGGAAATTATCTTTTTGTACGTCTTTTTTCGTTAATTTTAGTCAGATTAAACAATAATTCCTTCATAAGGTCATGACACAAAACCATAACTCTTTATGA